>NC_056745.1:270248427-270263427 GCF_019279795.1 Protopterus annectens | reverse complement strand
CATTTGACAGTACTGAGATCCATAGGTTCAAAGATTCATAGGTGTGTATGTGGCAAATGGCCATGGAGGCTTTACAAGGCTAGCCCATGGGAATACACTGGCATCATGCCACCTGACAATACTCCCCAGTGTGTCTACTGAGTATAGTCACTGAAGTGATCCCCAGGGTGGGTATTCTATTCCCCATCCACTCCTCCTGATTGCTCTTGTAAAGGGCCAATGATGTGCTCTGCTTGACATGTATGTGACGTCTATTCCATAGCGTGGCCAGTCTCTAGGTTGTGAACCTGTCTCTCCAGGATGTCCTGTTGATTGTGAGGATGGGTTTGAGGTATCTGGGGCATGTATTGTAGACAGATTTGTTTCTTCAGATGTAGCATTCCTGACAGGGTTGGGTCAGACATGGCTGTTTATGTCAGGCAGAGATCGCACCTAAGTAACCAATATAAGACAGAGATTCATTGGTGTTGTTGGAATCTGTCCAGATGGGGCAAGTGTGTAGTACCTAAGATCCTCTTTGTGAGGTACATTTGCAGCCTCTCCTGTTATTGCAGGTATCCAGTGGGGTACATGGCAAATGGGCCATAGTACACATTGATTGGCCTAGTGAGGGGACAGTACAGGGAAACTCTGTCCTTTTACTTCCCATATTCAACACCCTTAGTTAGAAGAAGTGACACATGGAAGGACATTTGGAAGACAGTGGCACTGTGATGGTCAACAGAGAGCTCACTGTCAACCTGTGCTCCCAGTTCCCTTATACCAACATCACTGTTCAGTTGACTACCATCAATGTATTACTTTATGGGAATCATGTCATACCCAAAGGATATGGCAGCATATCTTCTGGCATTGAGCTTATGTCCAGGGCTCTGACAACAGTCATAGGTCTCAGAAAGGCCTTTGTGAAGGATGTCAACACCCACCTTGTAGTCATTTGCAAACATTGTCAGCCAAGGCACCTTTGTATTGGGGTGGTCCTCAGAGGTGTGGATCCCAAACATGAGGGGACTCAGGTCCACAACCTGTGGGACTCCACTCATGACTGTTCAGCAGTCTGACAAGGAGTCCACTGCTTTCACACTGTGGTTTCTATCTGTGAGCCAATTTGCAGGCCACCTACTGATGTAGGGTTTGCTGCTTAACTGAGTGTGTTTGTGTATGATTCCTGAGTGGGAAGTGATATCCAAGGATTAGATGGGCTGCCTATCTTGCTATCTATTTCATACTGTCACATAGTTATTGCACATGGCACAATGCTTATAGGGCTGCAGAGTGTCTACAGGACCCTCTACGGTGAATGACAACTGTGGGCCTTGTAATGTGGACACTGGGACATGTACTAGGTGGGCAACAGCAAAAAGTAGCAAAACCCACCCCTCAATGGATATGGTTTACACACAAACACAACAACCCCTGCATTGATAGAACACTGTTCTTGCACACACACACACTTGCCAGGGTTGAGATTAGAACCCCTACCTATCTATTTCAGTGTTACACACTTATCACACGTGCCATGGAGCTTATATGGTCAAGGTTGTCCAAAGGTACTTCTAAGGTGAGGAACATCACCAGCCCTTGTAATGTATAGCAATGGGTGATGTATTGGGTGAGAGAGGCCAAATAATACTTTAAACTACACATATACACACACACACATTTGTTAGAACTGAGATTAGAACTCCTACCAAAGTAGTTATTTGTACTACAGTGTTACACAGTTATCGCACATGCCCCAGATCTTATAAGGCTGAGGTTTGATGAAAGGGACTTCTAAGGTGACTGATATTTGCAGGACGGCTAAAGTAGAGCAATGGGAAGTGTACTGAGTTTGAATGGACCCAACAACTTTAACTTATAAACACATACACGCACTTTTACATTTGCCAGGACTGAGATTACAACTCCTACTTAATTAGTTATTTGTACTACAGTGTTACACAGTTATCACATGCGCCGCAGAGCTTATAGGGCTGAGGACTGACAAAAGGGACTTCTAAGGTGACTGTTATCTGCAGGACTGCTAAAGTAGGGCAATGGGAAGTGTACTGGGTTTGAATGGACCCCAAAGCTTTAACTTATCAACAAACATGTACGCACCCCCCCACACACACACACACACACACACTTTTACCTTTGCCAGGACTGAGATTAGAATTCCTGCCTAACTAGTTATTTGTACTATAATGTTATGCAGTTATCACACATGCCACAGAGTTTTTACAGCTGGGGCCTGATGAAAGGGACTTCTAAGATGACTGTTATCTGCAGGACTGCTAAAGTAGGGCAATGGGAAGTGTACTGGGTTTGCATGGACCCAAAAGCTTTAACTTATAAACACACATACACTTTTTCATTTGCCAGGACTGAGATGACAACTCCTATCTAGCTAGTTGTTTGTACTGTAGTGTTACATAGTTATTGCACATGCCACAGAGCTTATAGTGCTGAAGCCTGATGAAATGGACTACTAAGGTGACTGATATCTGCAGGACTGCTAATGTAGGGCAATGGGAAGTGTACTGGGTTTGAACTGACCCAAAATCTTTAACTTATAAACACACACTTTTACATTTGCCAGGACTGAGATTAGAATTCCTACCTAATTTGTTATTTGTACTAGAGTGTTACACAGTTATCGCATGCACCACAGAGCTTATAGGGCTGAGGCTTGATGAAAGGGACTTCTATGGTGACAAACATCTTCAGGACTGATAAAGTAGAGCAATGGGAAGTGCACTGGGTGGGAAAGGCCTGTTAATTCCTAGATCCTACTGACAATTCTCTAAGTGTATGGGCATGCCCAGTGTGACCTTCTATAGTAAAGGTGGGACTCCATTCCAGGGATTGTTGTACTCCAGTCCAGTTTGTTTTGTGATACATCCATACCTCTCAAACTGTTGGTGCAGGATATCTGGAGATAGCCTATCAAAATGGGGGGACAATGGGCCATACAGTGATTGTGACTACTTCTCTTAGTAATATATGGTTTGCTAGGGTTACAGGGTTTATTTTAGCAGACATCTGACATATATGACATTTGACAGTGTCATGTATTGTTTCAGTACCTCATGACATACCTCCTTAGATCATCACAGTGATTTACTAGAAGAATACAGGATGGATGATGCACACACCATTATTATGGGCCAAATGCTAGGCATTCTTGCACAATCCAGCCTGTTGAGAGGTGTGCCTACAGCCAATTGACTGCTGGAGCTGAGGAAACAGTTTAGCACCTTGGTGATATATTACAATGGTGGAATCTCTGTGCATTTCTGTTCTGGCATGGTCTGATTTCCAGTCCACAGTTGGGTAAAATAAGTCAGGCAGGATCAGGGTGACAGGCAGACTCCAGACAGATTTGTAGGGGATATGTGGGGGGTGTCCTGGGTCACATATGTTGACCTATAGCTACCAGTACTTTGCATAGAGGTCTTCTCATAGGTCGACAGCACTTGGAGGGTCTTGTGTGTGTCAGACTGTTTGACCAGCCTGGAGGTGTGTGTGTCTCATATATATGTATGGCCCACCTCATTTGGCTTGGCTGGCTACATTTTGGGGTCAGGATGTTGCATAGGATGAGTGATCAGGGAATAATTTGTTGCTCTTCATGGCTGTGTGCCAGGGTTCTGTGGGTGCAGACATGTCACCATCTTCCAGGGTTATGACTGCCTGCAATGCGTGCATTCCCATGGTTAGACTCCTAGCCCTGTCTGCCGACTGTACAGAGTATCACAGAATGTCTAGATTCATGACTGATATATCTGGTTGGTTACCCAAATGAGTATGATTTTCAAGGAAAAGTGTTTTGCAAGTCACTCAGGGTTGAAGTCATATATTACTGACAGTTGACATTGCAGTTTCAGACTTCATACCCTTCAGACATTCCATGCTAATACAATTATTCCATCAACTTTCCAACATTATTAGAGCAGTGTTTCAAATGTGTCCTTCTATTTAGACCTTTATCACCCCATTATTCATGGCTTTGTCCAGATTTCTGGCTCTCTGAGGCTGTCAGGTTTGCTCCTAGCAGTTAGCAGCATGGCCTTTCTTTGCATTTTGTAGACTGTGTTATGTTGGTGTTATGGACCCCATGACACTCCCTAACAGGGCACTGTGGGTGAGGCATGGGCATTTGCTAGAGGCCTGTACACCAGGTGTGACAAATGCAGGCCATCTTTAGCAAGGCAGTGCATTCTGATGACCATATGTTCCCAGGGTGCCAGCAGTGGACACCCCTGGGATGGCACCAGTAAATTGACTGGGTGTTACTGACAATTGCTTTCTGTTCATGTTGAGCCATCACTCTAGTTGATAGCTGGATGCTGCTTAAGGCTAGGGACATCCCTTCCCTCTACCCTGAGGACCTGTGACAACCTACATGCCTTCAAAACTCAACTCCTCTCCTACCTGCATACTCACCGAAAATGTAACTGCACTGTTCACTCCATACCTCTCAAGCTCCCCTCTTCCTTTTCTCCTGGCTAATCTTCATACCTTCCATATTTCTCTCTTAGTCATACATTGCTAATGTAACTAACAACTACTCCCAACCCTATGCGAATTGCCTATTATCCTCCCGGACTCTTTCTTTAACGTCCAAGCTACTTAATTGAAGGACTACCAACTTGAATGCATTCTATCTATGGTTTGAAAAATCAACCCTTTGTATGTAAATCAATTTTTATCTTTGTATTTTATTTGTACTTCTAAATTGTTTGATCATTATGTCGTGTAGCATTGTATTATGGAGCTTTTCTCCCCGGGCCTCCACTGAAAATGGGCTCTTTAGCCCAGTGGATCTCTCCGGTCACCAAACTGGAATAAATAAAATAAATAAATAAATACATGTTACTGCATTTCTATGGGACTATGGGTGGGGGAGGGGTGACACATCTGCACACAATGCACATTTGCAGAGACTGTGCTGATATTTGCTTAACATTTTGGTCCCATTTAGCATAGCTGGATGCCCTATCTTTGAGACTACAGGCACAACAGTATCAACCACAGGTCAGATTGTTCTAGCAATGACATTTGTAGTTTCAGACTTCTTACCTTTCAGAGCCATACTGCCACTGCCAGACCTGCTGTGATATCACTGTGTAAATCTGTAGGTAGGTGGCTGTTGCCATGTGGGGGGCCTTTGCCAGACATTTCTGTATGGTTTTCTACAGCTGATCTGCTGGGTGAGGCTGGGGATGAGTATGGGCCCCCCAGTTTGACATCCATGCATGTGACCTATGAACCCCCAGTTATTTGACTCACCACATATGCTGCAGTGGTATTTGTCAACTAGGGTGGTACTGCATAGTGTGGGTAAGCCAGTACTGGGCATACACTTCCTGCTGTCCCACATAGCTGTCAGTTGTGTGCTGCTATCCTAGTAAGCCACCCCATTCTCTTGCATGCTTGCATCAATACCATAGATATGCTATCAGAACATTCTACTCCATTCATTTATTGTTAAGAAGACTGTCTTACCTTGTGCCTGAGGCAGTTGTGAGGACGGTGCTTGAGGGCTGACTATGTCAGGTGCATGCAGTACACTGCCTATACATGGTAAGGTATAGGTGGTGTGATGTTTGGCATCCATTTTACTGTGTGTGCGAGTCAGAGAGAGATATCAGTCCCTCGGGCCTTACATTGTCAGTGTATGTATTATATGTTTCCTCTTTGCCAAGGACAGGGCATACTGGTCATGCCTCCATCTGCCTACAGGGGCAGGCTCAGGATGTTCCTCCTCCGAGTCCCTCTGTGCTAGTGGAGACCTTGGCAATGGTGGGGGGCTGGGTGGCACTTTCCCATTTTGTTCCTGCTGCAGCTCTTTCTGCAGGATCATATTGTGCAGCATGGCACATACTATGAACATGTGTGCACATGTGGCTGGGCAGTACTGCAAGGCTCCACCAGATATGTCAAGGCAGCGGAACCATGACTCGAACATCCCAAACACATGCTCTATAATGATCCGGTTTTGTGCATGTGCCTCATTATGGCATTCTTGTGAGGTGTGTGGGCATTGCTGATGGTTGTCATCAGCCAAGGCTCCAGTGCATAGCTAGCATCCCCCACCAGATGGCCATATGGGATGTCCCCACTGGCAAATGCCTGGTACAGCTGTGACAAATGCCAGATGTGGGAGTTGTGATAGCTTCCAGGGCTGCCAGCACACACATTCATGATAATGCCCTGGGCATCGCACACAACCTGGCAGTTTGAGTGGAACCCCTTGCAGTTTAGGTAGACCCTACCCTCATCACCAGGTGGTGCTTTGATGTGGATGTGCATGCAGTCTATGGCACCCAGTACTTCCAGGTATTCTGCTACACAGTGAAAGAGACACATATTGCTGGTTCTCTCCTCATGGGTGCTGGGGAAGTAAATGTGCTCAGTTGCATGTGGTTGCATGGCATCCAGAAACTGGTGGAGTATCCTTGACGCAGATGCCTGTGAGACCCCCATGATATCCCCCGTTGGTCTTTGGAAAGTACCTGTAGCTAGTATTCTTAATGCTACACATACCTTGGTATCCACTGGGATGGGTTCCCCTCTGTTGGTTCTGGGTCTGAGACGAGGCCGACACAGCTTAACGAGTTGATGAAGTATGTCCCTGTCCACTCTCTAGTGCTCTACTATCTCCACATCATGTAGTCCCTGGTAGGTTACCCTGGGTCAGAACACTCTTCTCATCCTCCTTGGTCTGAGTTGGTTGTCATCATTATCCTCCTCAGCACCCTCGGCCTCTTGCACATACTGATAGATCAAAGCGACAGCAGCCCCTAATATGTTTTGCTAGTTTTGTCAGTTAAAATTCCCCCATATGTGTACACCTATGGTGCAGAGTTTGTGGAAAAAACAGACTAGAAGATGTTTGCACGGTTTATAGTAGTGTGCTGCAGATGCTGCCTGAGTGATTGGCTGACTTTGAGACATTCCACCTGCCAGCTATTTTACTTGTAATTGAGTGGCTGTATTTTGCTATTTCCCTTTTTTTCTTTTCCCCCTTCCCATGTCTACCTCTTTTAAGCCCTGAGGCACAGCACGCAAACCTGCTTCCTAAATGTAAACAGTGCTGCTATGTCCATTTTTTTTAAATTCTCAGTGCATGCCACGCACACCCGTGTAGCTAAGGTAAACACATTTTAGCAGAAATGGCCCTCCTTGAACATTTCATGGTGTAAGACATTGCAGCCTCAGACACACACCCTTATTTAGCTGTGCTTAGCTAAGCGCAAACCTGTCAACGGAGCTCCAATATGCTTACAGCAAGCATGATGCACCTCCTTTTCATGTTAGCTGCTTCTCCTGCCTACACACTCCTGTTCTATCACCTGCACGGTTAGGTTCAGTTTGTGGACTTAGAATATTTTGTGATTCAGTAAATATCCCCTCATTTGCATACCCCACTGCTTTAGTCCATAGTTACTGCTCTGACACAGAGCCTTTCTCCTTGACAACCAGTGTTCCCTGGTAATGTTTTGATTCTGCATGCCATTGACTATAATGGCAAAATGCAGATTTCCCCTAAAATTGAGTTTTTACATTTTTTTTGTTTGTGGCATGATCCCATTTGCATGCTGCTGCCCTATGCTTAAAACACCCGAGATCGGCCAAAAAAAAAAACTTTGATTTTTTTATTAAATTAAACACTTTCCCATGCCAATGGCCATACATTTGGCCATTGGCATGCCTGAAGTTTGTAATACGTGCTTTTATTTGAGCTGTCATGCCTCCATTTTGCTATTTACAGAAATGTGTTCGGTTAGTACCGGACACATTTCTGCAATTAGCACTGTTCCTGCACGGATGCCTGCCTGCTTCTCGAATCACTAATTCACCTCATTTGCATGGTTTTCACCAGCAAATGAGGTAATTAGCATTCTGCATGGCTTTCCATGCAGGAACAGTCTCGGTAGGCTCGTGCATGTCAGATCAGCTGTTTCCTTAATCGCTCGATGGCAATATTCTGTGCAGGAGTGGCTACACTGTTCCTGCAAGGAAACTTTAATTTAATGAATCCCAGGTTCATCATTTTCTATGATGCTTTGTGGCTCATGTTTCCAGTGTTTTTTAGCCACTTCATTACCATAATGCTTGCACAATCTCCAGTGCAACAGTCTTGCTACATTGTTATACCTTTCAGTACATTGTCCTTCTGTCATTAGTATGTCAGAACCAGCAACAAGGTGTGCAACTGTTTCCAATTCAGTTTTACAAAACCTACTTTTGTCTGTTTCTCCCACATGTTCAATGGAATTTGTAAACAGTGTGTATGTAGTCCACTATATTGGGCTGCCAATATTAACCTTTCATCTCTTGGTTTGAATTCGCCTCTCCTTACTCATTCCTGCATTTGTTCCTGATCAACATGAGGTTCTTCCAGAAGTTTTCTATGCTTCCAACTATATTTATGCTTTTTCCACATTTCTTGCCTTCTCATCTGGTCCTACTCTTTATATTCTTTCTTTTGTTTTTTGGCACATTCAGTTGCTGCCTGATGTTTATCTACTTCTGGTTTGATTTCCATTCCTGCTTGATGCTGATATGTGTCTGCTAAATTAAGCAGAGTAGTCATCTTAGATCTAGTCTCCTCATGTTTCAAAACTTTCACTATATTTGGGTCTTCTGAGGTCAGTAAATATGTGTGGAGTCCCACAATTGCAGATCTATACATGTTATCAATTTCAAGGAAGCCCATTCCTCATTCGGAATGGGGAATATATAGTATTGGTATACACTGATTTTTATAAATCATTTGGTGAGTATGAAGCATCCTTCTTGTTTTCCTATCTAATCTATCCAACAAGTTTTGGGGCCAGTCAATCACTCCAAAACTGTAAGTTAGGACAGGAAGAGCAAATTGGTTTATAGCTTGGATTTTGTTCCTAGATGTCAACACTGTTTTCAGAATTAATTTAAGTGTTCTAAAGTATTCCTTACTAAGTTTTATTTGCATTTATTCATATTTTATTGTTGATCCTTCATCAATTTCCAAATATTTACACACTCCCTCTTGCCCCAGTTCTTTTATATCACATTATTGTCCCAAACTGATGTTTTCCTGGTGCTGCAGTTTTCCTGCTTTAAAGGTTGCTTTTGCACACTTATCAAGACCAAATGACATTCTTTCATCATCTGAAAAAGTTTTGACAACCTGCAGCTGTGCTTTCAGTTCCTTATCTGATGAGCTATATGGTTTTGAATCATCGACAAAGAGAAGATGAGAAGTCTTTACACTTTGTTGTTTTCTAGGAGCCAAATTGTAGCCATGACCTAAGCTGTTAAGTAAACAGCTTAATTGGTTAATGGCAAGTCAGAATAACAACAGTGACAGAGAGTCACCCTGGAATATCCCACTTTGAATTTTTAACCCTGGGATAATAATCTGGCCTATATCATGGCTTAATTGCAAAGTAGTCTGCCACTGTCACTGTAATGTAGTTTATCAGTGTAGGGTGTATCTTATACATTTTTAAGCACTCTTTTATCCATGAATGTGGGATACTATCAAATGCTTTTTTATAATCAATCCATACCATACTTAAATTCTTCCTTTTTACAGTTCTCCAATATGACTTTATTTAACAACAAATGATCCTTTGTTCTATATGACTTTCTTTAGTTCTACTGCCATAATTGAGTTTTCTTCTAAATGACTATAAACTCTGTCAGCATCAATCCCTGTGTATAGTTTATACGTCATCGGAAGGCAAGTTATTGGTCTATAATTTTTAGGGTAGCTTGCAGGTTCAGTCTTAAGCAGGAGCATTGTTTTGCCTGTTGTTAGCCAGGCTGGTTTCTGTTTGGGGTGCTCATATAAATAGTTCTTACTCAGGCTAAATCTTTATGCAAAAATGTTAGTACTTTTAACCAAAATTTAGGTACTGCATCTGGGCCTGGAGTTTTCCACTTAGAGG
Source organism: Protopterus annectens (assembly GCF_019279795.1). Classification (NCBI taxonomy): domain Eukaryota; kingdom Metazoa; phylum Chordata; order Ceratodontiformes; family Protopteridae; genus Protopterus; species Protopterus annectens. The sequence continues at coordinate 270,253,498 of NC_056745.1, read as the reverse complement.
CTTTTCTTAACCTTGTTTCAATCTCTCTGGCAGTTATTTCATCCCATTTCATATCCTGCACCTTTAAACTTCTTATTCTTTCTTTTACTTCTTCTGTCCATTTAGCATCTTTGTTATGTTCCACAGGATCTTCATAGATACTTCTACAAAATGTATCTATTTCCTCTTTTTTGGCATTCTTTCAATTCCTTTTACCTTGTTTCCCAACTCTCTATAAAACTTTTTTGGGTCATCAATAAATTGCTTATTTTGTACTTTTCTTTTATGTTTATCTGTGTATCTTCTAAGTTTTTCTGCCTGTGCTGAAATTTTTAGTTTGTTATTTGCTATAGTGCATGATCGATCCTGGTGTGTTCTAATACTGTACATTGCTTTTATCACATATATCTCTTTTAGTATTTTTGTTGATCTATTCCCTCTTCTATAGTCTTCTAACAGTGACACGTCTTGTCTTAATTGCTTTATAGTTGTCGCTATTTGATACTTCCATTATGGTATTCGATTTCTCCCCTTGCTTTCCCTGACTAACCTGTGTTCTTGTGGTAGAACTTTATCAGTTATTAATTTAACAGCACAGTAATATATCCTGTTTACTTCTGTTATATCACATGGATCTGTACGAACAGTCCTAATTACTGTGTTCATTTGTTTTATCAGACTTGTGACTTTTTGGGTTTTATTGAGCATCTGCAGTCTATTTCTCTCATTGATCTTAATATATCTATCCATATCTATTAAATCAAGAAACTCTTCTCTTAGCTGATTTTCTTCTAAACCGAGGGCACATCCCTTGGTTTCCATTTTCTGCGGATATTCTATACAAAGTTTTATAGCATCTTCCTGTGACACATTTTCATCAATTTCATTCTGTGCCATCCGTTGTTCTGTCATATGGGAACTCACTGGCCTATCACTCCTCAACATTGACTGCATCAGTTTCCACAGATTCTTGTTCCTTTCCTTGCTGTCTAGCTTCAAGTGAATGTTTCTACTGGTTTCCTGTGAAAGGCTCTAAATTATCTTGATATGGCACCTGATGAATTGTTTCCTGTTCCACTGGTTTCCCCCTAATTTAGATATCCAGTACTCTGTCCTGTTGTGGTGCTTTCTGCATTCAATTTTCTACACAGAATCCTTCACTTTGCAGGTACTCCATAACTTCAGTTTCTATTTCTTTAACTCCGTCATTATTAATCTCCTTTTCTACTTTTCTTCTTTGTCTTCTTATTTTTTTGTATTCTAAAGTTTTCCATGTCCTGATTCCTTTGCCTGTATTTCTCTTCAAATATCTTTGGTGCTGCTCTTTTTGTATTGGTTAGTTTTGTTTTCTCTTTGTATAAATATTACCCCATATTAAATCTCTTCTTCTTTCCCATGTCCATATTTCTTCTTCAGATGTCTCCTGATCTTCCTGTTTCTCCTTACTTTGGGGACTCACTCCATCATGCTGTGATGTAACCTGTGTTAGACCTTCTACATTAAATCCTTCATTTCACAGGAACTCCATAGCTTCAACTTCAATTATTTTAACTTCTACTTTACTAATCTTCTTTTCTACGTTCCATCTTTGTGATATTACTTTTTTAATGGTTCCATTGTAGAACCAACCATGTCTTCTAAGACTTTAGTAGCATTACAGTATCTAGAACCTTCCTCTTACCAATATTCTTTTACACTGTCTCAATCCTAACTTACTTGCAATCTGTCAGGTTCTCATCTCTTGAGGAAAACTATGACAGCTTAGCAAAATTTGTGAAGGAATTCAAGACTCAAATAGACATGTTGCAGTTATAGTTAGCCCATACTATAACTCAGCTCTTCAACATATGTTCATTTTCTTCTGGTCTTGTTTTTTATATTCATTGTTTTGCTTTTTTGGCACTTTCTATTGCTCCCTGGTTTTCATCTATTTCTAGTTTAGTTTCTATTCTTGCTCTTTTCCAAAATGTTTTTATTAAACTATCAATGTCATCTTAAATTTGTTTGTTCATGCTTTGGAATACTCACTTTATGTTTGAATCTGATGTCAACAACTATTTATGCAGTCCCATGACTGCCAACGTATACAAATAGTCAGTTTCAAGGAGGCCCATACCTCTTCAGACTGAGGAATGCATAATCTTGCAATGTGCATGTATGATAAAATGTAGAATATAACTTTACAAATGCATAAAGGTACTTGTGCTGGTAAAGTTCTTACAGTACTTAGGTCAGTCTGGTAACTATTTGTATTAGTTTATAAGTTAACTACCAACCTTGAGGCTGCTTAATGGGAACTAAGGTGAAGTTAACTGCGAAAGAGAAGGGAAGGCCAGGTAGGGCCTTTAGCTGTAAGTTGGTTAAATAGTCTGTTTTCTGCAAGGGCTGCAAGAAATTGAAAGAATATGGTGGAGATAACATTAGGGTACAGTTTCTTTTATTTGCAGAAAAGCCATATAGGCACTATTTTTGTCATTTTTGTTAGCTACAAAATAAACTTGTTGTTTGCATAGTCTGCTTCCAGTATCATTGAGATCATCCATATCAAATTCCAAATCAAATCAAAAGCAATTGAGCAACTTTGTTAAACACACAGTCAAAAATAAAAAATAAATAAATAAATAAAAATAATAAAATATTATTTTGCAACTCCAAAATTACACCACAGTGAGAGAAAGGAAAAATTCCTAACCCCACTGTGTGACAGTTTCATACCAATAGCAATACAGTGTTCAACAGAACATGAATTTGCAAACACATCTGATAGTTTCCACTTTGACTAAAACACTGTTCAACAAAATAACGTTAAGCAGCATACACACACACACACACACACACACACACACACACACACACACACACACACACACACACACACACACACACACACACACACACAGACAAACACACACACACACACACACACACACACACACACACACACACACACACACACACACACACACACGCACACGCACACACACACACACACACACACACACACACACACACACACACCTATAGCTAGGTGTTATAGTGCTCTGTGCAGCACCCCAGTCTGACTCCATTCTTAATCCTGAATTATAAGATGCCCAAAAAATGCTGATGCAAATGTAAAATTGGCTTGCTATATTCTAAATACCACACACAAGTGATGAAACACTGAAGTCCTGAATGCAAAACAGTATCAGTAGTAATTTCTGAATGCTGTTACTGCACTCTAGCACACAAGAGAGCTGACGTGCTTCAGCCAGACTCCATATGCAATCCTCACATTCAGAATCTAATTCTGGTACTAAATGACTCCCTGATAAGTATTTGCCAATTGCAGCCCATGTCACTTTATGCACGAGAAAGTGGCTCCTTCATCCTGCCCTAACCACACTTCTACACACACACACACACACACACACACACACACACACACACACACACACACACACACACACACACACACACACACACGTGTGTATATATATATATATATATATATATATATATATATATAAATCCCCTTCAGAAGCTCAGAGTTTCAAAAACTTCGAACTTCAAAAGGCCGACACCATAAGATCAAAGTTTTGAAACTTCTAACATTTTGAATGGAGATTGCCATACAGAGTGGAACAGGATATTTACCATTTTCCCACTGTAGTATCTCAGGGTTGGTATATTTAGTTAGCAGGAGCTGTCAGGTTTTCAAAGTTTCAAAACTTCGATCTCATGGTCTCGCCTGTTTGAAGTTCGAAGTTTTGAAACTTTGAGCTTCTGAAGTAGATTCATATATATATATTTATTTATTTCAGTTTGTTTACTGGGAAAGTCCATTGGGCCAAGGTAGCCCATTTTCAATGGAGGCCCGAGGAGAAAAGCACCAGACAGAACGACAATATACAATATACAATGTATTAATACAGCATATGAGAACAACAGTTTAACATTCAATATACAGCAAGACAAGATTTTACTTATCTTGAAATATATGGGCTGAGTCAATCACTTATAAGATATTAGCAAAAACAATAAATTAATGTTCATTTAATACACTACATGTATTTAGACAAAGGAATTTTAGAGAGATGAATTGAAGCAGTGGCAGAGATTAGAGTAGAATAGAATAGGGATAGGTATCAGGAATCAGGTAGGATGGGTACAGGAGCACTCCCAGAGGGAGTAGAGGTGAGAGTGGAGTAGGGTTTTAAAGGATGGTAGGTTAGGGGTAGTTCTAATGTAAGGGGGAAGAGAGTTCCATAATCTGGCAAGGGAGAATGATAGTAGAAGTTGCCCTGGTGCGTGTAAAGGCTTGTAAAGTTCTAAGAGGTTCTGATTTGTGGATCTAAGTGTTCTATGTGACAGGTGAAGTTTTAGGGAAGAGGAGAGTGATGGACAGTTAGAAGGTTTGAAAATTAGCTGTAGTTAGTTGAATGACATTTAGGTAGCTTGAGAGTTCCAACCAATTTAGAGCATGTAGGGAGTTGCAATGGTGAGTAGAGGATTTGAATCCTGTGGCAAACTTTGAAATTTTGTTATAACATGAGGAAAGTTTAGATTTTAGGGATGATTGGAGGTTAGAAAGTAGCGGAGCTCCATACAAAAGGGATGTAGGAGGTAGGTGGTAGATAGGAGTTGTCTAGAAGACAGAGAAAGGTAGCGTCTGTGTTGATAAAGCATACCAAGTTTTAGATAAGTGTTTTTAATATTGGTTTGTAGGTGGATATCAAACTTTAGCTGGTCATCGATAAGAACGCCCAGAAGTTTTGTATGGGGAACTATTTCAATAGTTGTTTTGTTTAGGTTAAGTTTAGTGAAGGATGCTTTGTCAGCAGCAGTATGTCTAGAAGGGATAAATGTGTGTGTGTGTGTGTGTGTGTGTGTGTGTGTGTGTGTGTGTGTGTGTGTGTGTGTGTGTGTGTGTAAGATTAGATTGCACGATAAGCTATCTTATCTCCTCTACAATAAAAATATAATGAAAAATATATTCAAAAAGAATTGGTAAACTATCTCCTGCAGGAAGAACTCATATCCCCCACATAGCATGACTTTTGTCCCTCCCACACTTCTAAGCTTTATAGACGCTGTCAATAAAGACAGAGAT
>NC_056745.1:270200927-270240927 GCF_019279795.1 Protopterus annectens | reverse complement strand
GGGCACATTAGCCATACCTTTCAACCTTGTAGCAGAATACATGACAAAATGAGAAACAGATGTTAAATTTGCTTGCTAGTGTAACAGCTTTTTCAATACTATGGATTAACTGAAGGATAGGAGGCGTGAAACTTTAATGTCTGGCACTAATGACTGACTGAAATCATGTGTGATTTTCAAGGGCAGGAAAAAAGAAACATTGGGGATGTTCTGACAACTCAGGGACAAGAATGGGGTAAGCAGTATGTGTGTGTGTGTGTGTGTGTGTGTGTGTGGGGGGGCATGTGTGTATGTGTGTGTGTGTGAGCATGTGAGAGTACATGTGCATGCGTGCATGAGTGAGTGTGTGTGTGTGTGTGTATGTATGTGAGTGTGTGTGCATGCTTGTGTGCATGCGTGCATATTTGTGTGTGTGCGTGTGCATGTGTGTGGGCATGTGTGTACATACGTGTGTGTATATGTGTGTGTGTGTGTGTGTGTGTGTGTGTGTGTGTGTGTGTGTGTGTGTGTGTGTGAGTGTCTGTGTGTGTGTGTGTGTGAATGTGTTTGTGTGTGTTTGCACACATACGTGTGTGTCTGTGTGCGTGCGTGTGCAAAAATGCGTGTATGTTTGTGTGTGTGTATGTCAGTGCATGTGAGTGTGTGTGTGTATGCGCGTGTGCATGCATGTGTGTGTGTGTGTGCATGCGTGTGTGTATTTGTATGTGTGTGTGTGTGTGTGTGTGTGTGTGTGTGTGTGTGTGTGTGTGTGTGTGTGTGCATTGTGTATATTTTGTGTGGGACAGTTAATGAGGTGGAGTGCCTGTACTATTAAAATGCTGCCACCACCATTGTTAACTACTGGAGGAAGCTCTGATCTGCACTTGCTGTAGTTAAGACATGCAAATGAGCCAACAATGAGGTGTCCCTCATTGCAACTGATGTGTCTCTGAACCGGAAATCTCTGCATCACAGACACATGGCCTTTTTATTGCTGTTAACATGAACAGATCACAGACACATGGGCTTTTTATTGCCTCCTTTAACATGAACAGATCACAGACACATGGCCTTTTTATTGCCTCCTTTAACATGAACAGATCACAGACACATGGCCTTTTTATTGCCTCCTTTAACATGAACAGATCACAGACACATGGCCTTTTTATTGCCTCCTTTAACATGAGCAGTGGGTTCATTATGACTCACCAGGGGTGTTCCTCTCTTTTACCTGCATGCCTCTTCTTAGTCTTCTCCATCTGTACTTAGTCTTCAGGGTCTTCCTGTCAATGTTTCTTTCCTTCATAATACAGGTTTTTTGCAAATCTGAGTAATGTTGATAGTTCTAACCACAATGGTACCTAGCAGGTCTTTACATTACGTCCAGGATGATCTGTTGCAGACTCAAGAAGAGTAAGTGAATTGTTAAAGTGATGTTTACTCCTAACTCTTTTTTTTTTTTTTTTTTTTTTTTTAGGCTGTCAAGGTTAAGCCTAAGCAGACTACCTCAGCATTCTCTGTGTTAGAAGGCCTGGATTATACTATGCTTCTAAGGACACTACTGTTAAAAGAGATGCTATTTTGTTGAGGAAGACATTGGGTTAATAAGTAAAATAGGATTACCATGATAGTTTTGGTAGGTGGGTTATATGTATTCCATGAGCAGTTTGGTCAAGTGCTATTGGTCGACTTTTATTGCCCAAATGAGGACTATACTACCTTACTACATCATTTGGCCATGGTCATCAAGTCCTGTTAGCCCTTTTCATGGATAGTCTCAGTAGGTGGTAATGTTAAGGTGTTTTTTGACACATGGGTTGATATGAAACCTCCAGGGACATTTTGGCTGCGTAGGATGTCATAGAAGCTTAAGGCTGTTATATAAGAACTTGACTTGGTGGATGTTTTGAAGGTTGACTTCCTAACTGTAAGTGATTGCACTTACTTCAGCAATGGGCCAAGGGGTCACTGACATGTGGTTGGTGAGCTGTAGGAGCCATTCATGAGTCAGGGATGTAAGTATAAAGTCTACAGAACTGTCTAATTGTGTTAAAATGTTCATTAATTTGCAGCCTGGCCCTAGCTGTAATATGTTTAAACTGTGGATTTTTGACCCATTACCCCTAAATAATGGGGTGTTTTTAAAATAATGAAGGAATGGATTTGGGATTATCAGGCAAAACATTTATCAACTCTTCTCTCTCTTTCTCTCTCTCTCTCTCTCTCTCTCTCTCTCTCTCTCTCTCTCTCTGTCTCTCTCTCTCTCTCTCTCTCTGTCTCTCTCTGTCTCTGTCTCTCTCTCTCTCTCTCTCTCTCTCTCTCTCTCTCTCTCTCTCTCTCTCTCTCTCTCTCTCTCTCTCTCTCTCTCTCTCTCTCTCTCTCTTCCTCTCTCTCTCTCTGTCTCTCTGTCTCTCTCTCTTTCTCTCTCTCTCTCTTTCTGTCTCTCTCTGTCTTGGGTGGCAGTGGATTATGACTTTTACTAGTGACGTCAACATAACATAACAAATAGAGACTAAACTGGGCCTTGTAAAGAGAGACTGTTACATCAGGAAATACAATATTTAGTAAAGCAGTTCATCCAGTTCTTGTATGCTGATATTGCAGCAAAATGGAATAAATGGTAAATGTTTTATTGGACAAAGGGTATTGTAGCCAATAAAATCGTGGCATTTAAGTGTAGTAAAGCCTACAAGGAAATGACACTCGTGGCAGTCAATGATAAGGTTAGCCAGATTTATGTAGACCCACAAGACATCAGTGATGTTCTTGCAAAAGAGATTTATTGTCACACATGACTTTTTGAGCTAGAGAACCATGCTACGTCCAATATTATCCTGAAGAGGGAACGTATCCCTAAGGTACTCGAGAAAGCTGTGGGCTAACAAAGTAAGCCTATCACCTTCATTTCTTTGCAGCAATAACTGATATTGAAGCCCTTTTTCAGAGAAATACCCCTGGATTAGATGGCCTCTCCTCAAATTTTATAAATGAGTTAAGGAAATAGCAGCACATTTATTCCATAACTATGAGAACGTATTAGCTCAACAGCATTTTCCTGAAGATATAGCATGTGCCAAAGTGCCATGTTTCCTAAGACACATCATGAAAGTATGGGCCCTGCAGACTGCCAACCCATCTCTTTATGACAAATGGATCTAAAAATATTGTCTAAGTTATCAGATAATAGATTGTTGAAAACCGTGCCCCAAAATATTGGGGAATAATAATTTGTGGTTCATTAAGTCTCATGGAAGTAGCCCTAGTCTAGTGCATCTGTGGTTGAATGTGCAAGCCGTTTGTACCAGGTAACAAAATGCTGTAGTGATTGTGTTTATAGATTTTAGTAAGGCATTTAATTGCATTTGTTGGGATTATCTTTGGGCATCCATGCAACAGTTAGCTTCCCTCTGTGATTTATAAATTCGTACACATTTCTGTATGTCTCCCACACAACACAAATATACTCTAGAAATGTCACACATCACTTAAAATTATTTTACAGCACCTTACAAGGCAGGGATGCCCACTTTCACCTCTGTCATTCATCATGACAGTGTATGTGCCTGCCTTATGTTTGGTCTCACAATTTCAGAACTGCAAGCTTCAACTGCTAGGGATAACTGCCATGCTAACTTCCTGGTTCACAGATGACTGTGGAATATGGGTACATGACCCACAACTTTCAGGGTCTATATTATATGTTCAAAAATACTTAACATCAAACACCTCTTCAGCGACCCTTAAAGAGTGAACTTGCATTTCAGCAAAAGCCCGCATCAGCGATTTTTTTCCCTGGGAAAGAAATTGCTTGACCATCCTAGTGAGTTTGCCCTTTTCCCCACTGTGGTGTGATCTTAGATTTGGTATATTTAGTTAGGGGGGTGTATTGTGGGCTGTGGGGGGCGAAGCCCTCCAGTTTGTAATGTTAGAATTTATGTTCTGTTTTGTATGGGCAAGCAATTTTTTCCCCAGGGAAAAAAAATCACTGATTTTGGCTTTCGCTGTAATTGCAGTTTGGTCTTTAAAGGTCACTGAAGAGATGTTTGATGTTAAGTGTTTTCAAACATATAGTATAGACCCCAACCTTCATAGAGGCCCCATAATTTCTTACCTTCAAGAAATACCAACATATACAGAACCAAGGGTGAATAGGATTAAATTCAGTATATTTCCTCTAAGTTTGGTGCCAATAAATTCCTTGCTTAAGGATTCATAGCCCTCAACCCCCCCAAAAAATAAAAAATAAAATAGTTGCAAAGTAAGTTTATTTGTTGGAGTTAAATACTAGCCAGTAATACAAGATATGGGCCACCCTCTGCTGTTCTTTCAGGTGGTAAAGATATATGTTCTACTTAAAGTCTTCTTTGTTTTAAGGCAACTTCCCATTCTGTTATTCTCTTAAGTTTCTCAACCAGTACCGAGCTATGATTAGTAACTTCTTGTGACAGGGAAAACTACCCCATGTTCGATACAGACACCTGAAGATTCCAAAAAATGAGAGGTTTGGCTTACTTGATCTGTTAGTGTATGGGATGTTGCTTCTGGATTAATAGTATGACAGAGACTGATTTAAGCCAATGCCCATTGAATGATTTCTCGATGGTCTTTGTACCATATCTGTAAAATCCAGTCTGGCTTATCACTCTTCTCTCCATTTTGAAATAATTGTCCAGTTGTGATAGAGCAGCAGATGATATGATGGGCAGATTGGATAAAAGAAGGAATTTTGTTTGGAACGCTTACAGAATTTATTAACAAAACCCCCCTTTCCTTCAAGGAGCTCAAGGACTGCTTTCCATTGGTGAATTTGAGGTGGTGGTAATATCTTCAAATTACGGCTGTCATTTGTCTGGGCTACTAGATCTCCTGAACTGTTTTGGATTTCTTCCTTGCTTAATCCAACTGGTAATACTTTTAAGGATAATCGGAAAGAAATTGAAAGGGTAGAATGAGCATTCCTCGCACTCTCCCGATAATGTATTATTTGAACTGTGGGATAAATGGGTGAATATTTATGTACAAGAAAATTACTACTAAATAGTGGGAAATGTATCTGAAAGTAGCTAATGGTGCATGGCTTCCACTGTTTCTACTTTCATCTGTACTAAACTATTACACTATTGGCATATTATCACAGCACAAGTAATGAGGTGCAATTCAAGCATGAATTGTTGCGTGCAGGAGATGTCCTGCAGTAGAAATAGTTTACTTTCACTTATGTTGGTGATCCGATGTGCAATCATTGCGAATAACATTATCAAAGTTATTAAAACAGTTATCCACATCGACCTTTCAGACTTCCATGAAGTAATATTGTGGTTGTTAGGAATAGAGACACTGACCATTCATTTGTCTAATGCAATATACTTTTTGTATGTGAAATAACTATGATAGTACTAGTTTGTAAGCACTGGTAACTTATTCCCAATAACATAATGTGTTATAAACTGAAAAAATAGACTAATCTGCATTTAGAAATGAAGCAGAAGAATGCATTTCGGTCATTACTGCTATATAAATTAACAGAGATAATGCATAAGTACATCTCTTTTTTGTTTGTTTAGTTTATGATTCTTTTTATATGCTGATGTTTCCTGTGACAAGGGTACAAGGTTCAAATCCTTTTTCACCTCTTTTGCACTCTTTCTTTCTTTCTTTCTTTCTGTTTTAGTCTTATATACAGGTCACACTAAATCCCTGTGTCTACTAGTTGTACAGAGGACTAATATCCTCTGTTGAAGGTGGGGAGCTGTAGGGTTCAAATCCTTTTTAATGCATTTAAAGCACTCCATTTATACTATCCTTGGTGTCTAATGGTTCTCCCTGACTCACATTGTCTTTCATTTTTTGTAGGTACCCTTAAGGCACATTGTTAAAATGTTCTCCTCGATTTCTAGCATTGCCCCTGTTCTGATTTTCTTTAACTGCTGTTAAGGCAAGAGATATTCTCCCTGATGTATAGTGCTCCCCCAGCAATGTGATGTGTAAGTGCTGTTAAGGCACAATATTATCAGGTTATCCCTGGTAGCTACTGTTCTCCCACCCCATGTCTATAGAGTGACCCCTGGTGTCTACTGTCCTTGACCAATGTGATGTATAAGTGCTGTTAAGGCACAATCTTATAAGGTTATCCCTGATGGCAGGTGTTCCCCCTTTCTCTCAGATGTAGAGTTATACCTCATGGCTAGTGGTCTCCTGACCCAATGTTGCAGGCTTTGCTTGTTAGTTTAGGGGTTTGTGGAAGTACGACAGCTACCAAAGCCACATGCACACACACACACACACACACACACACACACACACACACACACACACACACACACACACACACACACACACATGTATTTCATACACACACACACACACACACACACACACACACACACACACACACACACACACACACACACACGCACACACGCACACACACACACACACACACACACACACACACACACACACACACACACACACACACACACACACACATTAATTCCATGCACACACAGGCACACTCGCACACACTTAGCTCTACTGCAATATATGAACGCAATGTTTTAGCAGTGCTTATTGCCAGGGGCAACTGTGCTAATTTCTCTGAATGACTCAGCTGTGTAAATGCCTTTACCATGGCTAATTGCTGCATGCCTCTCCCATAAAATGCCTCATTAGCCTCTTGCATTGGCCATGGAACCAGTCCACAGCAGTGCTACATGCCTTTGTGCAAAAGCACCATTGGAGGGCTATCTCTGAATGCATAAAGGTTACTCCAAGGTATACGCATCATGTATACCTCACAGTAACCTTTCTGAATTTGGGACTGAGACTTTGAAAGACAGAAGATATTTTGTATGTGTTCCTTTTGCATTAAAGTTATTTCATTTTGTGCACTTATTTATATGGAAAGAGTCTGCACCGCTGACTTTTTTACTTTACAGTAAAATTCCATTTTATGAACATAGACACTTTTGTGAAGAGATGTGAACAATCTTCTGGGCATGCACCTGTAAACCCATGTTTTGCTACAGTAGACGCATTATATAATATCAGGCCGCGGTGATGCAGAGGTTAGCATTGTCGCCTCACAGCAAGAAGTTTTCCAGTTTGATTCTCAGCTGGAGTGGCTACAGTGTAGAGTCTGCATGTTCTGCCCACGGTCGAGTGACATTTAAAGACATGCAGGTGTGTTAATGGGTGTACCTTCTTTGAAGGTTGGGCGTTGGGCTGGCACCTCAGCACCATAAAAATCCACTGCCAATCATGAGGGGATCAGAGTTCCGCTGTGGTGAAACCTAACCGGGAAAAGCTGAAAGACATTAGTTTTAGACGCATTATATAATATGCTAAATATGTCACTTCACTTTGAAAGTACATCAGATATATAAATAATATTATGTAATTTAAAGTAGCAGACACATGAGCCATTATAAGCATTAAAATGATAGTAAGTGAGACCATGAAGTAATGTGGCATATTAAATCTAAACCCTGCTTAAGTTTGACAGAAGTACAATACTGTAGTTTGCAAAGTGTTTTTATGTGATGTTTACCTCAGGCATGATTGCTTCATAAAAAATGCCTGGAATATTTACCTTACCCATACCTCTCAACTAAACAGATTCTTGCAGAATGTTTAGATTTTTGCCTCATATTTTTGGCCTGTTTCTCATAAAATCTGTGTTTTGCTGGCAAATCACTCAGGATTGAATTCACTAAATAATGCCTGGCATTTGAGCTTTCAAACTTCATATCCTTCAGAAGATATAGCACACAAAGCCTGCACTCTAGCAACTTTTAAGTTTATAAGTGTAACATTTAAAATCTGTTCTTATTCTGGGCCTTTGTCTCCTATTTTTTTCTCTTTGTACAGATTTCTTGTGCTAAGAGGTTGAGAGGTATGATCTTACCTCATATTAAATACACATTGTGTATCATGTGACTGAAGAAGTAGTTTAAATCAGTGCAACGTCTCATTGACGGTGCTTTTGCCTTTCTCATTTACCAAAAATGAATTAAACTGGGTCTGAGTAATTGTTTTAGTTTTTTACTAAGGCCTTGAATTTTTGATTTTTGGAACACACAGCTTCTGAAAATGCATTTTAATTAGAAACAAATGGATCTGCCAGGCTATTCCCATTAAAGTACTTTTACTGCATTATTAATCACATTCTTTTTCTGTAGTAATCCAGAGAATAGCATAAATCTGTTTTGATGTCTCGTACCTTATTAACTAAAAATGTTCCCTTGTTAACAGTTCTCTGATCTCGTTTTTCATTGATATACTCTCAGCCCTCTAACTACCTGAGCTATCAGTGTTTGACAAAACTGAGGTTATACCAGAGAAATGTATATGCCTTTTATACACTGTTTCGTGACCATTGAGTTGGTATATATAGTTAGCAGGGGTTGGGGGGGGCAGATAGGCTTGCCTGGTTTTAGATGCAGTTAGGTGTCAATACTTAGTGTTTAGATATTTTAAACTGTTGGCATTAAAGAGTTTAGATGTTTAGGTTGTCAATATTTAAGTGTTTAGATATTTTTAACTATATATATATATATATATATATATATATATATATATATTTACTATCAAAATGTTGAATGATACGTGGATTTTGCATTCTCATAATCACATGGGCAACTGGTAAAAACAACGAACCAAAACCTTCCTAGTTCATTAAATAGAAAACAAGGAAGTGATTGGTTCCCGTAAAATCCTTGTTGACTTGAATGGTGATTTTAAGGGAACAGTCGAACTGCTTTGAATGTCTCACGTTGTTTTTACCATTTTTGACATATGGTAAAAACGACATTCACAAATTCAACCATATGACGCGATGAAATGGCTCAAATATGTAGTGTCATTCAACATTTTGATAGTAAACTTTATATATATATATATATATATAGATATGTATATTACTAGATTTAAAAAGACATAAAATGCAGTACTTACCATAAAACTCTGGTCTTTTGTCCTGGACCTCTGAAACCCACTCTGTCAGCTTATCCCTTCTCCTCCCTGCAAGCAATCATACCTGTGATGACTGGTGACCCCCCAACTCCTGCCAAATATCTATTTTCCTCCACTCTCCACCAACAGCAGCCTGCTCTAGCTTCAGCAGGTATGACTCCTGTAGCAAGCAGATGAAGATTGTTGTCTCCTTGATAGACTAGCTTGGGCCATAACACTGGACAGTCACAGACTGCATGGATGAGAGAAAGCCTGAATATCAAGCAAGGTATAATAAGGGGTGAACCACATCTACTGGGGTGTGACACCATTTTTCCAAGTCCATGCACTCATACAAGGATGCTACCTATTGAAATGATAATTGTGGAGAAGTTTTGCATAATAATAGGACATATATTATTATAGACCATACTACTGTGCAGTTGCAATATTTGTAATCATATTTATTTTTATTTATTTATTTTTTAATAAATGAAAACCTTCCTGGGATCTGATATCAGAGCATACAATTTTTCTATGTAGTTTTCTTTTTCATTTTATTTTACTATCATTTTTCTAAATAAATGTCAATCTTCTTTGAATATGATATCACAGTTATGTTTTACGTGTCTTCAAGGATGTTCTGAAATTAATTCTTGTAGCACTAATGGGAGGCCGTTACACAATAAATTCTGTAATAATATCTCAGGAAATCCTTTACTGGAAATTTGTGTAACATACTGCATGTTCTCTGTGGTGGTACTATGCAGGGGAAACAAGGTAAGATGGACTGATAGCAGCCAAATAGAGTTAGGTTTTGCCTTAAACAGTTTTAAAATGTATTCAAGCTATACACAAGTTATAACACACTGGAGTACAACTGAGGCATGAAAGGCACTTATACATGTACAAGAGCTAAGTGTAGTTCACCCACAGCAAGCTGAATGCAGTTATACTTATAAGGAAAAGTATACATCTGTACTGTGATACAATCTACAGCTCAGCATGGCCAACCCTCATTTGCATGAGAACTTCTCAGGTAAGCCCCAAATGAAGCCAGTCTTCCCCAGTCTGCCATTTTAAGCATCTCTGGCATCTACATATCTGCAAAAGTTCATGAAAAGAGTGAACAAAGCAAAACAGTTTATTAAAAGGAGGGATAACAATAACTAGATAGTAAAATCAGTCATCAGTGTACTTTTCTGTGACGTGTTGAACATTAGCTTGTTTAAAACATGACGTTTTATAATAGTTGTCTGATTAGTCATGAAATCCTTGGGAATATATAAGGTATGGTTTTCATTGCTGCATACATGTATCAAGTGGCTTTACTGCAGATAATGATCTGGGTAATACACAGGACCATACTACAGTCCACCTTAATATAAATAAGTGGTGATATACACATGCTATTATTTAATAAAAATTATCGTTTAATAATGATAATATTATTTAATAATAATTATAACATCCTTGCAAATTAATGTTCACAAAAGTCTTTTCTTTATAGGAACTTACTTTCCCCCCAAGTAATAACATAGTTACTACTTCAGAACTTCCCTCTTCAGCATCAAACAACATCTCACTTGAGAAAATCATTTAGGAGATGTGAATATAGATTGGCAAACTATTGACAGCACCTTTCCTAGATTTATCCAAAGCTTTTGATATGGTGTCCCACCAGAAACTGCTTTTAAATCTAGCTTGCATAGGAATACATGAAACATCATTATCTTGGTTCTCCAGCTACCTTTCGAATAGGTAACAGGCTGTAAAATGGCAAAGTGACATCTTCTCTTTCCTTCCTATTACAGTGGGTATCTCCCAAGGATCCATTTTATATCCCTGTCATTCAATATATTCATTAATGATCTCCACTTAACTTCTAAATAATCTGTTATCATACAGTAATCATATGACAAAAAAATCATCTGTTCTGCTAAAAGCATAGATAAATTAAAACAGCTCACCCAACCGTCTTTCTCTACCATACGGGCCTGGCTGTCTGATACACAGATGCTCCTTAATCCTAAAAAAACAAAACTAATCCTGTTTACCCCAAAGCATTCACATGACTACAAAAATAATTTCAAAATCACTTGCTGGCTGATAAATGTCTTGCCCTTTATTTTCTCTGATTCTTCAAAGCACTATATCCTCTGTTATTGATCCACATTATCCTCATTGTCCTTGACCCCTCCCTCTTTTTACTTCTACCAGTACCTACCCTAAAAATCATCTCTCAACTGTAAATACTAATCCTCCATTTCCCCACTTTCTGTCCTTCTACCAAGTTCACTTCTAAATTTGTTTCATAGCTCTTTACATGATACTGCTATTAATTAATGATGCTCCGTTTATTTGTTGATTACTTGTAGTTTATTTATCAAGGATGCCCCACCCTGCCCTTTTCCCGCTGGTTTGGGAGTGATTTCAATGACTGGCAGTGGCTGCAGTCAAAGTAAGGAAATGTCTATGCATGTCCTCCAACAGATACATTTCTTTCTTTACATTAGATCTTTTGAGCTGGAAGGTACATGAAGGGAGATGATTTTGTTTATTTCTAATGGGAACAAGTAAATTGTTCCTGCTGGATGGAACATGTGTTAAAAGTTTTTTTCTCCCCCAGAGCTTTCTCAGACACTAGGCAGTTCAGCGGTGATAGCAAATGGTAATAGATGCAAGACATTTTTGACAGTTTTTGAGCAAGAAGGGAAAATCACTTCTTCAGGATGAAAATAACTTTTAATTCAGAGTAGATTAATAACAAGTAAGGAATTTTTTGCAGTTGTTCTTTATCTCTCTCTCTTTAACTTAAATGTTTATGGATACATTCAGGCCAACAAAGCCAAACCCCACTAAAGACCCTGTGTTTTAAAGTATAGGCAAACAATATACTTATGCTGTACTGACGAGGTTAATAAAAAGGCCAAAACATGCATGTCTGCAACTAGTGGTGATTGGCTTTGTTGGACTGTATGTATGTATCCATAATGACTTAAAAAGTAAAAAAAAAATGAAAATTAAAAAGTCATTGGCATTCAGAGGCCATGTAGCTGAAAGAGATGATGTCTTTATGAGGTCATTTGCATAAACCATATGGGCCTCCATTATAAGAGGCTTAAGGTATCTCACAGTGAAAACTCTAGCTTTGCTAGGTTTTCTTGCAGTTTCTACTGAATGGCTTGTCAGTGTGACCTTTTTACCCTTTGTTTTGGATATTAGCTAGGATATTTTGCAGGCATCTTAATATGTATGGGCATCAGCAGGGTTTAAAGACCCTGTGTTTTTAAAATATAGCCAAAAAAATCCATTAATGTAGTGCTGATGAGGTCAATAAAAAGGCCAAAACAGTGATAAAAAAATAATAAAATAGAGCGGACTACGTACTGCAGTGCAGAACTCCACTTTAATAAAAGTTTAGCGCTTTCGTCAGAACTGTTTCCAACTTCTTCAGAAAACCAACTTACAACAATAAAACATTTAAATGCATATATCACAGTCACATGATACTAAAGACTCTCTCATTTATACTGAATTAAAAATGCAGTCTACCAAAAAAAGCATATTTGTACATAATTCCAAACCTTGCTTATTACAACAACAAATAAATATGTGTATAAAACACATACATACTAAATTCACAGAAAATGCAGCATTGTAGAAGCTAAAAAAGCACTTGAACAAACATCTAGGAAAAAACATATTCAGCCTTCAATTTCAAAACACTACTGATCGAGACAGACATATTTAGTCTGCGGGGCTCCAATGCATTACTCCTGATTTGCCAAATCAACTCCTTGTATTCTAGAAGCAATTCATGAGGTCCACCCCTTTGATCAAAGCCCACTTTTTCTATGCAGGTATGTTTAAAAGAATGTGTGGGATTTTACTCACATGTTTTGCAAGAGCGTTTCTTTCATCATTCTTGTTTATGTCATATTGGTGGTGGTATTGGCCCTAGGTGTGAGTGCATGTGTGTGTGTGTGTGTGTGTGTGTGTGTGTGTGTGTGTGTGTGTGTGTGTGTGTGTGTGTGCCTTCTGTGGAAGGTTGGGTGGTGGGCTGGCAACTCGACACTGTAAAACTCCACTGCCATTCATGAGCGGACAGGTGATCCACTGTGGTGACCCCTAACTGGGAAAAGCCGAAAGAAGAAGAAGAAGAAGAAGAAAGAAGAAGAAGGTGGTGGTAAATCCTACTTTTAAATTTATTTATAGTCTTTCCAATGTAAAATGACAAACACTGTTGACACTCAGTAAGATAAACAACATTATTGCTCAAACTTCTGACAAAATTTAAAACCTCCCTGTCTGGGTGTACAAATCTCTGCACCTTCTTTTACATACCTACATTGGTTACAGTGTCTGCATTTTGACATGCGGCCAGGGTAACTTTTTTCTTTTGTCTTTCAAGTATGATTTTAAAGCATAGATCTTTCTTATAAACCACTACAGGGTTCTTCCCCATTTTCTCCACATACTCACTATCAGCCCTGAAAATATCCCAGTTGTGTTGTATTAAGCCCCTAATACTATCAAAATGTAAATTGTATGGTAATAATTAGGGCTCTTTGAAAATTGACTGTGTCTCTCTTACTATTCAAAGTTACTAAATCATCATTTGTCCCAAGTAATGGCTAAAAAATGCCTTCCTGTCTTTTCCTGGCAACCTCCCAAAAATGTTCTCCAAGAATACAACAGGATACCCTCTGTTAATCAACATGTTCTTCAAAATTAAACATTGTTCACTAAAGCTAGAGTCATTACCATACGGGTAAGTCTCAAAATCTGGCCTTTGACCAGAGATTTCTTTTGATAGACAGAATGGTGGCTTTTAAAACGAAGTGGTGAATTAGAGTAAGTAGATTTTCTGTATATGTTGGAGCCAAACCTACCTTCATATCTATTCTTTAAGATGGTCACATCTAGATAATGGACATTTTCTTCACTTATTTCCATGGTAAACTTAAAAAATGATGTACTACTGTTCAAGTGTACAAAAAATTTATTAAGTGTTTCCCTGTCACCTTTCCAAAAAATAATGATGTCATCTAAATATTGTCCATAAAGTGTCCAATAATTACTAAACTCAAGAGTTGAAGACATATTGACTTTCCCATTGGGCAAGAACAATGTTGGCAAACGTGGGTGCACAAATTGCACCCATTGGTACTCCTTTTAGTTGTCGAAACAACTGGATTTCAAAAATTATGAAGTTGTTTTCTAAAACAAGCTTCAATAAGGTAGTAATGATCAATGCTTTGTCATGGTCTACACTAGGGTGGTTACATAAGAACTCATAAAACATATCCAGCCCTTCAGAGTGTGGAATAACAGAATAAAGATCACATACATCAATAGTGACAAATAATAGTTCTTCAGAGTATAAATCATTTGAAACTTTTGATAAAAAGTCCCAAGAGTCCCTAAGAATATATTTACGTTCACTCAGGAAATTCTTAATGTTAACATCTATATATTTAGCTAAAGGCAGGGTTTTTGAAGCCTTTGCATCCACAATAGGCTTCAATGGGGGTCTTCTAGACTCTTGTGAGTCCTGGGTATGCCAAACATGGTGGGGGTTCTAGGGCAGGATACCTTCAGAAATTCAAGGTCACTCACACTAATCTGACTATTCAACATCAAATCGTCTAGTGCAAGGTCAACTCTGTGGTATTAAATATTCATTTCATTAACCATAATGTCTTCATAGGTATCTGTGTACAGTATAGATAACATTCTGTCAATATATTCGTTCACATCCATAACCACTAGGCCCCCGCCTTTGTCAGGTTTCATTACCCTGACCTGATGCATGCCACTGATGTCCTTTAATACAGCTCTTTCTTCCTGTGTTAGATTATAGTGAATGTAAACCCCATTATTCTCCCCTACTTTTTTCCTGATATCATTTTCAAACATTCTCTTGAATATGTTAATTAAAGGATGCAGGGGTGGATTGAAAGTACTGGGTCTGTTACATACTGTGTTCACATTTAAATTAGGATGTTCCTGTTGTCCTTGATGGAAATACAGATCCAAATTCAACTTTCTCACAAATAATTTAAGTTGTAATAGGGATTCATCAATACTAGATTGTCTAGAGGGGCAAATGTTAACCCTTTATCAAATAAGTCAGCCCATTCTGATGTTACTTGGGCAGAACTGTAATTAAATATTTTAAGGTCCCCTATTTTATTCTTGACAAGTTTGCATCTAGATGTATTATTCACCACCTGTACCTGCCTCTCCCCGTCCCCCTGCCATTTCTCGGGGATACTTCCCTTGTGTAGTATGGTGTCTGGGAATAATTCCCATTGTTGTTCCCCTACCAGCCCTGCTGTTGTCTCTGCCTCTGATTCATCAGTCTCTTGGACCTCCTTAGAGGCTGCACTTCTAAAGGGCTGTTAGGTTCGACATCATTTTTATCCACTACCTCATTGTTGGCATCTGAATTATTAACTTGGTTGACATAGTAATTATTCCTAAAAAAAGGCCAAAACATGCATGTCCACAGCTAGTGGGGTTTGGCTTTGTTGGCCTTAATGTATTTATAAAGATGTAAAAAGTTAAACATGAACATTCAGAAGACGTGTAGCTGAAACACTTGATGTCCTTATGGGGTCATTTTTATATATCCCATGGGCCTTCATGCCAGGAGGTAGAAACTGTAGCTGTTTATAGGTTTTTCTTGCAGTTTGTACTGCATGCTTTGTTTGTGTGACCTTTTACACACACACACACACACACACACACACACACACACACACACACACACACACACACACACACACACACACACACACACACACACACACACACACACACACACACACACACACACACACACACACACACACACACACAGATATATGTATACATAAAGAGATATTCATATACACACATAGTATGTATTTAAAAGAACGTAAGCAATAATACCTGACAAGGTAGGTATTACATGGAAGCAACACACCAAGCAGAGGTTTTGTGTGGCCTAATGCCACAGGCAGTCAGCTTCCCCCCTAAAACTGATACTGTTGGACATTGTTACACTTAGAAAATTGAATTGCCTCTGAGTTTGTATTTGTTGATGTCATGTTGTAAATTGCATTTCTGTGCATGTGTGTGTGTGTGTTTCTGTATCTGAACAGAGCAGTGTGCCATACAGTGCACTACCTGAAAACTGCATGGCATGTATCCGTTGACCATCAAATGTTTTGTGGTGATGCAGTTCTGAGTGTGCAGCCTGTGCTTGATGGTGTATGTTTCATTACATTCAATCATGTCAGTGCATAATGGTCCTATGGTACATTTTTGTTGGCAGGTGTTAAGTACAGTGGCAAACATAATACTTCTTAATGTAACATGTAATAAAAAGAAACATTTATAGATATATCAGTTGAAATTGTAGAACAATTTGATAATAGTACGTCTATCAAAATACTTACCTGTATTGTAGATACACTTTTTGCCATATCTCTTTTGTCAGGAAATGTTCTGAATATATTCACTCTTGCACTCCTGTAATGTCACACACTCTCTCTCTGTATATATACATATATATATATATATATATATATATATATATATATATTTATATATATATATATATATATATATATATATGTGTGTGTGTGTGTGTGTGTGTGTATAAATATGGTGTGGGTCTATATTAATTCATCGAAGGTTCACTTCAGTGAACCTTTCTTCATTGAATCTTAACCATAGAATGTTGATTTCAGTGAATGTTCATATCTGTGAAAGATTTATGTAGTGAAGGGAAGCAGATGGCCAGTAGCACAAATTTGATCTTTTTCTCACTATAATGCAATCTCGGAGTTGGCATATATAGTTGGGAGGGTGTGGGCAGTGTGTTGCGAGTTTTACATACTGTAGTGTCTTTTCTGCTGCTGTTTTGGCCAAGTACTTAATTTTCCTCTTTATATATTTTTTCAATGAGAATGTTCACTGAAATGAACGTTCGATGGTGAGGGTTTGATGAAGAAAGGTTCACCTTCAATGAATTAATATAGACACCCATTTATAGATATATATATATATATATATATATATATATATATATATATATATATATATATATATATATATATATATAAAACACTATTATTATTTTTGCTTTGAGTATCCAAAGATCTTCGCATAAACATAGTAACTAATGGCACAAAAAAAGCAATGTGTATGATATTTCAACAGACAGAGATCATTTTACAAAGTCATTAGACAGCTAAGGCTACCTAGCAAAAAGTTCTGTGAATCGCATTACAACCCTGATGTGCACATCTCATCATTGTTGTAAGTAAGAAGAAATAAAAAAGTTACAGCCTCCTGCCAGATAAACGCTCCTATTCAAAAAGCAAATATAAAAATCCAACAAGTGTAGAAAGGAGCGACACTGATCTCTTTGGTACAAAAAACAAAAACTGTATTGTAACAGAATGTTCAAATCCCAAACAAAAGTAGTAGTCCAGTAATGTCCAAGCAAGTGAACCACAACCACTAGTGGCTTAAAATCTTTATTCCATCAGATAAGCGCTTTCGCTGCTAAGAGCTTCTTCATATCTATTGAATGGTACACAAGTTAAAATTCCCCAGTATATATATGGGTGTAACAAGAGAAACAATTAACACAATTGACACAATTAAAAGGGAAATGTTAAAAATCTCATATACTTGGCAATACTAAGAAATGTAGATATATGAGTGTAAGTATTTATATCTAACATTCAAAGGTGAATGAAAAATGAATAAATAGTATAATGCACATATGTATAAAAAGACAAATAGATCAGAAAATATAAAAAGTTAAGTATGCTAAAATGTCATGTCATAGGCTGCAGGAAAAATCTTACTTGCATCTAAATACTGAAAACATTTGTAAGTTACTTGATTATTCAGTCAGAACATATACACTTAAGTGCAGCAAAATGTGTGGATATAATCATTTTATATACCCTCGTCTCCTCAATCTGGGTTTAATGGAGGCTCTCTCATTCAGGCCTAATCCACTGTCAGCTCTTAATCTGTCTTAGAGGCTACAAGGTCAGGCCATTAGAGCCTCCAGACTAAATCCAACTCAAGCAGGTTCATTTATTCATTTTTCATTCACCTTTGAATGTTAGATATAAATACTTACACTCATATACCTACATTTCTTAGTATTGCCAAGTATGAGATTTTAACATTTCCCTTTTAATTGTGTCAATTGTGTTAATTGTTTCTCTTGTTACACCCATATATATACTGGGGAATTTTAACTTGTGTACCATTCAATAGATCTGAAGAAGCTCTTAGCAGCAAGCCTTTATCTGATGGAATAAAGATTTTAAGCCACTAGTGGTTGTGGTTCACTTGCTTGGACATTACTGGACTACTACTTTTGTTTGGGATTTGAACATTCTGTTACAATACAGTTTTTGGTTTTTGTACCAAATAGATCAGCATCGCTCCTTTCTACACTTGTTGGATTGTTGTAAGTAACGAATGACCTCTTTGATTATTCTCTGTACTGCAGTAAGTTTGCACAGCCATTAGTGAGCATTATGCAATGCATCTGTCCTACCCCTGCATGTGCATATCCACAATTTATGCTGCAATGGGAAATCTCACAGCTACCTGAGCTGCTGATAGTTATACTGCACTAGGCATGGTTCACACCATAGTAGGCTCACTATTACAGAATAACCACCTTTAAATTCTTGACTTTAGACAGCAAGGATGGCTTTTGTGTGAGCACAGGGCATAGCCACAAGATAGTGCCAAATGGAGACAATTTGGGGTTATTTATTTATTTTATTTATTCTTTGTTAGGTGGATTAATCCCACAAGGCTAGTAACCTCTTTACAGATAAGACCCAAGCTGGTATTTATACTACCAGGGGAAATCTGGCCATGGCACTGAGGAATGTCCTACACTGTTTGGAAGACAGGAAATGAAACACTCTCTGGAGTTGCTAGGTGGTTCTGGAGGGATGCTATTGCAGTTCCTGAAGTTCCAATATGGAGGAGAATGTAACAAGAGGTGGAGAGAAGAACAGTTGAAAACTTACTGAAAGAAGGAGAAGGAGATGAAATAATTTATTTTATTATTTATTTATTTATTTTACATTTGTTGACCAGGCTAGTTTAACTGGATATATGTCCATTTTCAGTAGACACCTGGGGAGATAAGCTCCGAGGAAACAAACAAAATCACATATACAAAAATTCATGTATACAATGAACATTGCAGGTGCAGTACAGAGAATAATCAAAGAGGACATTCGTTAATAACATAGTGCAAAATATACAGATACCATTAGTACAATAAAAATGTAGTTGCAATACATCATAAAGAAAAAGATGGCAGCTGAATTATACAATATATTAGAATACAAGTAATCAAAGAAAAAGTAGGAGCTGCAATTGTACAATATATTAGTAAAACTAGTCTCATTAATGAGATTCTGAAGATGTAAGTAATAGTAAAGAAGGACAAGGTAAGTTGTTATTAAGAAAAGAAACTTGATTTCTGAGAAGAGGAGGGTAGGTTGAACCAAGTAAGAAGAGCTAGTTACATATTTTTTAACTTCATGTACTTTACTACACAGTGAAAGAGAAAAGAATTTAACTGTTACAGAGTTAAATAATGGAGGACTGGAGACAGAGGTGCTGGTAGATTTGATGAACCAGGCAGAGCCAAAGGAAGGAGAGAAGGCATGATGGAGTGACTTGGTGGAGAGAGTGTTACAGGAGGAAGAAAATGAGAGGTTGGAAATACAAGCAACAGCTGGTGAAGGGAAAACAATGCAGGTATTCTCAGGGAGTAGAGTAGCCAGATTTCAAGGTTTACCTTCGCAGATTTTTTTTTTTTTATAAGAAAGATGCAGTTATGCAAACGCAACAAGGTAAGGATTAATGTAAGAGGAAACTGAGAAGGGACAAAAATGTGTATTTTCTGACCAGCCCCAGAGAGGACGACCAGTGGTAAGAATAGAAAGTAACAGTGATGGCAGTTTGAACAGGTATAACATTATGAATAGTATTATTTTCCTACTAGGATTTAACATTAAAGAGCATTAATTCATTTGGGAGCTGAAAAGTTTTGTGAATTGACATTTGAAAACTTTAACTTGCTGGAAGAAATTATGACTGCGACTGAAAAAGGAAAGGCAGTAGCATTGTGGAAAGATTATTTACTTCAGAGTTTGGGACTACAACTAAAAATAAAATAAGTGTGCAATTTTGTACTTCAGATACTTATGATCATGAATTAAATTATTTTCTCTTTCACTGTGTGACAAGTACATGAAGTTAAAAAATATGTGAGGAAAAATATATGGACTGGCAATTGGGAAGTGTAGGTAACAGTGATGTAAGGATAGAAAATTCAACACATTTCAAATACAATAATTGTGAATGGTAAGAGAAGATATGATAGGTGCTGCAGCCAACCCAAAGCATAAAAAAAAAAAAACATTAGTAACAGCTGAAACAAATGAAGGTGTGACCAATGTGGGGAGATGGATCACACAACAAAAAAAAATTGTAGAAAATGTAAAGAATATGATACAAAGACTTAGGACACTTTTGGTTTGACTGTCCCCTATAAGAAAACAGAAGAGTAGATGAAGAGGAAGAAAGATAGTAGACAAAGTTAAAACAGAAGATGTTGGAAGAGAAGGTGGTATAGGAGAAGATATACTGAAGAAAAGTTAAACAATGAAGAGGTAGTTAAAGAAGAAATCAGTTAAAATGAGGTTATAAATGTACAGCAAGTAAACAGATTTGCAATTTTACAAAGTGAAGAGGAAGAAGAAAAACAAAATGTACCCAGGAGAAGAACAAGAACAAGATAATGAAAATTCATTTGGTGGTAGAAGTAAGAGATGGAAAATAAAAATAAGATGTAGAAGTAAAACATGTACAAAAAAGAAAACTGATGATGTAGGAAGAGATTTGGTGATGGTGGAATTGCGTTTTTTTTTTTTTTTTTTTTTTTTTGCTAGATACCAGATGTAGCAAAGAAGAAAAAAAAATAGAAAAATAATATAGGCAGTGGTGGGTTCATAGGTTCATACTAGGCTGTCTGCCCTAGGGCATTTATAAGCCTAGCCAGAGTGTGTGTGGCTTTTACCACCCCTTAGGATGAGAATACTATACCCATTAATTTGCTGTGCCTCTGTCCAGCAGTGATACAGAGATGATTCCTGGGGTAAACCTACGATCTCCCATCCACTCGTCAAGATTTCTCTTGAACAGAGTCAGTGAGGGGCTCTGCCTCACATGGACTGGGATTCTGTTCCATAGTGTAGGGAGTCTCTGGGTGATGAATCTGTCCCTCCAGCACGTCCTATTTATATCCGTGTTGAGGTTTAAGTCTCTTGCTCTCATGGCTCTGGTGGATTTGGATTTTGAGGTGGAGCATGTCCATTAATTCCGGGTTGGACATGGCCTTGTATGTCAGGCACAGATCACCTCTGAGCAGGCGGTATGCGACTGAATAGAGCTGGAGTTTCTTCAGTCGGGCATCGTATGACATATGTTTGAGCCTTTATCCTTTTGGTGAGGAACTTTTGGGGTCTTTCCAACTGCTGCAGGTGTCGGGTAAGGTACATTCTGAATGGGGCGTTGTACTCAATCATTGGTCTGATAAGTGAAGAGTACAGGGGTACAATGACCTCTCCTGATCTGGATGTGAATCCCTTCATGATCAGGTGGGCAATGTAGAAGGTCTTCCTAACCACTTTGGCAATGTGAGTGTCAAAAGAGAGGTTACTGTCAACTTGGGTCCCCAGGTCCCTGATAACTTCTTCCGTGTTTAATGGATTACCACCTATGTGGTAATTAGGGGTTACCTTGTTTTTCCCAAAGGGTATGACTATACATTTTGGCATTTAGCTTAAGGCCATGGCTCTGGCACCAGTTATCCATTTCTATGAGACCTTTCTGGAGGATATCTGTGTCTGATGGAGTGTCAATTATGGTGCCCAGTTTGCAGTCATCTGCAAATTTTGTCAACCACAATCCCCCTATATTTGCCTGCACTTCAGAAAAATAAATGCCGAACAAGAGGGGGCCCAGGACTGAGCCCTGTGGGACACTGCTCGTGACCGGCTTAGAGTCTGACATGGCACCAGCAACTCTAACCCTGTGTGTTCTGTCCTTGAGCCAGTTTGCAACCCATCTTGTGACATATGGGTTTACATCTAAGCTGGTGAGCTTTTCTATGATGCCCGAGTGGGGTATTGTGTCGAACGCTTTTGCTAGGTCAAGATAGGCTGTGTGAACTGCCTTACCCTCATCAATGGCCTTAGTGACTGTTTCGAAAAAGTCGACCAAGTTCAAGAGGCAGGATCTGCCCTTGACAAAGCCAAATTGGGTAGGATCCAGTGTCTGTAGGTCCCCAATGTCTTTATTTATGAGTTCCATTATGATCCTCTCCATAGCTTTGCAGACAAGGCTCGTCAAGCTTATGGGGCGGTAATTTCCAGGGTCCGTAGTATAAATGTCTCTCCAAACACCGCCTTTGTGGAGTGGGACCACAGTTGCCGTATGCCATTCTTTGGGTACGTATCCTGTAGTAAGGCTAAGATTAAACAGCAGCCTTATGTGTGGGTTTAGTTCCTCATTGACTTTGTGTAGCACACATCCGGGGACACCGTCCGGTCCCATTGATGCTGTGTTTTTTGCTTAAGAGAGAGCAGCTCTCACCTGGGCATTTGAGATGTTTGGGAGGCTAGACTCTGGTGGGATAGATATTTCTCCTTTTGGGGGGGAGGGAGGGGAGAAATTTGCACTGAACCTGTCTGCCAGTATGTTGGCAATGTCTGTGGGTTCAGTGATTTTTTTATCATTTTGGACTAATTCTGAGCATATCTGGGAGTTTCCACCCAGGTTTCTAACATAGCTAAAGAAGGCTTTATGATTGTCTTTTGTGTCATTAGCGATTTTTCTCTCAAAGTTGGCCTTGGATGATTTCATGAGTGATCGTAGTTTTTTGCTAGTATTGATCAGAGGTGCCTTCCCATTTAAGGATTTTGCTCTGTCATGTAGTAGCTTTCTCCTCTTGTTGTAGAGTTTGTTTATGGCTGGAGTCCACCAGACCGGGCGCCTGCCTTTGGTGGAAAGGGTCTTGATTTTATTAGGGATTGCTTGATCCATACATTCCTGGAGGTGCTCGTAGAAGGCATTTGTAAGGGTTTCAGCAGCGTGGGTTGTGGTTTCCACTGGCTCGGGGGCTTGAAGGATACCACTCCAGTCTTAAGAAGTGTCAAGTTTGCTTTTGCGAAGTTCTTCACTGGGGTCTTTTTGCTGGGGTGGGGGCGGGATGTGGATCTCCAGTGAGATTAATTTATGGTCTGATCTCACCAATGAGGGATATACTTCCGGTGTGGAGCATTTTGTCCCCATGTTTGTGATGATCAGGTCTAGTATATTTTCTCCTCTTGTGGGAATGGTGACTAGTTGTTCCATAGCATTTGAGTTTATGAACTCAAGGAACCTTTGGGCTAGGGTGTTGGGGCTTGAGTAATGTTCCCAGTCTATGTTTGGGTAGTTGAAGTCACCCAATATGATGGTGTTTGGAGAGACATTTATACTCTCCAGTGTCTTCAGGAAGGCTGTGTGGGTTTCCTGAGTTTGAGAAGGTGGTCTGTAGCATGTTACAAACTGTAGGGCAGTTTTACCTATAGTTAATTGCACCTGGATGGTCTCCGATGCTTCGTGCGTTGCCACTAACCTGGAGGTGTGGGTATCCTTTATGAATATGGATACTCCCTCCTTTTGTGGTTGGATTTTGGGGCGGGCATGATATGAGGTATAACCTGATAGTGCTGGGGTGCTCTCAGGAGCCTTGAACCAGGTTTCAGTCACAGCACAAACATCGATGTTCTCCATACTGAGGAGGGCTTCGAGGGTGTGCATCTTGAGGTTTAGACTTCTGGCATTGAGCAGTATTACCCTTAGATTTTCTCCATTTTTGTTTTCTAGGCGTAGGTTTATCATTTGAGCCTTGCCTAAAAAGGCACTATGGGGTGGCAAGAGCCTTTGCCAATATCCGGAAGCCCAGGGTGACAGGTGCAAGCCGTCCCTAAGCAGCGTGGCTTGTCAAGCATGTCATCCCAGGCAGACAGACATTGGATCCCTTAGAATGACACCAGTAATTAAGCCAATTATTAAAGCTGATCATTTTGTCTCTGTATTGTGGCATCATTCTTGGTGAGGGTAGGATACTGCTCAGGGTCAGGGTCATACCAGCCTGGGCTACATAATCTGAGAGCTCCTCTATGTCTCTTTTCATGTAGTCCAGGGAGGTACGTCTCAGGTCGTTCACACCGGCATGGGCAATGACTGAGTCATACTAGTACTTGCTGTGGAGTGACCTGAGTGCTTGTGTTGGGAGGATGTTTGGACTGTAAAAAAATAGACACAATCTTGAATAAGAATTCTTATTAAAAATGAATAGATAATAATTTTAGATATAACAATAGTAGTACCAGGAAGGGTAATGATATGTTGTATGACAATAAAGCAAGCATGTATAAGATTAATTGTGATTTATGCATATACTAACATGACAGAGAGAAAACAATTGTTTGAAGACATCAAAAAATGCGTCAGTAAGTATGTCAATAGTGATGATAGGAGAGTTTAACTGTAAGCTGAAAAAAGAAAATGGAAAAATAACATAGTATTAAGATGTTAAGGGATTTAATAAAAGTTTGAGATTTAAAAGTAGGAAAGAATAGAAAATGGACATATAAAGAGAGAAATTTTAAGACTGAATTTCATTATATAATTAATTCTAAGGGCATGAAAGAAATAAAGAGTACAGATGGCAGATGTTTTTTTCAGATTATAGAACAGTAAGGGCTAGAAGAGGGGAAGAAAATGAAATAATAAAGGATGGAAAATGAATAAAGAGATTAACTGCAGAGTTTAAAAAAGAAGGAAGAAATGATAAGAGACAAAGAAATAAATGTTATGAAAATATCTATGACAACAAGACCATTTTTATAAAAAATATACACAGTGGTGGGTAGTGTATAAGTAGAAGTATAAAGAATATATTTCCAAGTAGAAAGAAATAAGATGAAATATAATGAATTTTTATAGAATTATAAGAGTGAGGTGAAACAAGGAAGTTAGAAAATAAGGTAACTAGAAAAACAGCTGTATAAAAAAGTAGAGAAAATGTAAAAATATGTTACACAGGAAAATACTTTTTTTTGAAAAAAAGAAAGAGGAGGTTTCCCCTTATTTAGAGAAAGAAGTAAAATGAAAGAAGGAAGGCTGGATGTTATTTTAAATGGAAAAGGAGACACAAAATACAAACTAGTACAACAACTTGGAGAAAAACAGCATCCAAACAACTAACAATGAAACACTAGCTGCAAAACAGGTCCAAAAATAGGCACTGCTGGTGAAAGTAGATACCACAAATTTATTTAAGCTTGTGTAATGCACAATATAGCTTTTTGTCTGTGTGCAACAGACTTCCTCAGAATCAAAATACAAACAAGAAGATATTATCCAGGTGGTAGAACATTTTGTAGAGAAAATGTGTGAAAAAGAAGAAATGGATGGAAAAGAAGAATAAAAGCATACTGGTTTCAGCCAAAAGGCCTTCTTCAGTGGTAAAACATTTAAACATACTTAAAATGTGACATCACAATAAAAAATAGATAAACCAGTACCATAACCTCTCCTCCATATAATGAAACCACCAATCACAAGATGTCATTCAATCCAGGAGAGAACAAAGCACCTAAATGGACTATCCAACCATGTCCATTATTATTTGATTTATTATGCCAACCTAACTTGCTAAAATGCTTATAACATATCCTATCTATAGCAGTAAATCTGAATGAAGTAGCAGAATGTTTAAGAGTGTGTTTATATGAGGCACTAGTTAAACAGCAATTTTTAATATCACTAAGATGTTCATAAATATTGGTGTTACATTTTCTAGAGGTCTGTCTTGCATAAAAGGCAGAACAACTACATTCAACTAAATATATCACCCATTCCAAAACACAACTGGAAAAAGAAAAATGTCTGTTTTTTTTAAATTACCTTATAATCAGTACAATGTCGACAAGGATTACAACCCACCAAATGTGCACCTTCAATAGATTGTTGTACAATAGAATCTGACAGGAAAGCTTTTTTTAAAATGGTTTAAATAATTACCTATGGTTTCCCCCATCTTAAAGTAAAAGGGCAACATAATGGTAACAATTGTGCCAACCTATTATCAGATAGAAAGATACCCCAATGTTTATCAATTAAACCACAGAAGGCTGAATAATTACTTCTTAAACTAATGACCATACGTAAAGGAAGATCAACCATCTTTATTTTAACTACTCTGATCTTGCTACAGACATAGTATCATTTTCTGCCCTTTGAATGTCAGCAAACTTATATCCTCTGGCATAAAACATTTGAAACAAATCTGACTCATATTGTTTAAGTTCACTTTTGCATTAAGTTGCCCATATCTGTGATATTACATAGCTGTTTCAACACTTGTGTTTTGGAATGGGTGATATATTTAGTTGAATTTTGTTGTTCTGCTTTTTATGTTAAAAATGCTAGCCTGTAGTTAAATGAAATTATGGAATTAGTTGAGATAAACAATAAATGGAATATATTTCACAAGCAAGGAAATAAAGATTTTGGGAGTGACATTTGTTGAGTATAAAAATGTAATAAGTCAATGGGCAGAGATACTGGAACAAATAAAAATATTAGCTTGGTATAAACATTTTTATTTATCAATTTAGAAAATGATATATGCTTAATACTTATGTATTAGGACAAAACAGTGAATTTAGGAGGCATATATATGTGTCTAACTTAAAAAGAGTTATTAGATATTTTTTAGCTTTATTTGGGACTCAGTGTTGAATCCTGTGAGAAAAAAGGATAATTTATAATAAAAAGAAAAATGTTTGAATTTATAAAAAAAACAGTGGTCCATATAGCATCTATTCATTTATTTTAACAAATGTAAAAGAAGGAAAGAGAAATGATAGATAAGACGCTATGTGAAACGGATCTACCTGACAACATACACACACAACACCCTAACCCTAAGGTCCATCACTCCTAACTCACTTAACCGCCCCTAACCACAGACTTACCTAACCAGCCCTAACCCTAACTCACTTATCCCACCCCTATCCCTACAGACCATCAACATCGCGACACTTACCTTAATACTTACACATCCTTTCCCCATCTCAGTGTTTTCCGCGTCGTGTTTTCATCCGTCGGTCTTCTGACTTGTCGATCTTCTGGCGTCGGTGATTTCGTTGTCGGTCTTCTCATCTGTCAACGTTCTCAGGTAGACCCATGTGAAACATATAAACATGAATGGGAAGAAAAGACAGGGAAGAGAAAAAAGGACAGAATGGAAGAAAACAAGGATGACAAAATGGAATTATGGAAGTTAAAAGTAAGTGAGGTTGATAAGTAAGGAAACGGATAGTATAATACGATTTTAGAAAACAATGGTGCATGCATGGAAGGAATTAAAAGAAGGTGAAAAAATACAATAAAACACATAAGTAAAAGGTATGAACATTTTTATGAAGCAGTGTAATTTTTTGGTGGAGAATTTTATTAGACAAGTTACCAGCGAAGGAAATATGAAGTATAAGGTGATGAAGGAAAGCAAATATGTTGACTTTAGTGAAGAAGACTGTTACAATAATAAAGAGTTTTGGGAAAAGTTTAAAAATTAATATAGATGGAAAGGATGTAAATGTATAAATATGAATGTGATGTTATATAGGGAGTAGGATAAAGTAAAGAAATATGACATTGATAAATGGGATGAAGTACTGCTTGTGACAGTACTGGTGCTGTGGATAAAAAAGATACAAGAATTTGTTATATAACAAGAAAATGGAAGATGATATATTAGATGAAATAATAGGATGGGTGTGGAAGAAAGGGTGGGGATGAGATAAATATAAAGAAAAAAGAATGAAAGAAATAGAAGTGTTTAGTTAAATTCTTTTTTGTTAAGAAATTGTAAATAATTTTAAATATACATGTAAAAATGAGTTTGTAAGTAATTGATTTAATTTTTATATGGTATAAAACAAATGTATATGTTAATAAAGCATCCCTACTTTTTGATAGGTGTGGTTTGATCTTTTACAGCCACCTGAGTTACCACCAACTCAGACAGATGGGGCCTCAGTTTAATGTCTCATCCAAAGGATAAAATTATTTTCCTTTTAATGTATAGTGAAATTCTGGAGGGAGCTCAAGAAGGTCTATTCAGAAGGATAGACATCTGGACCAACCTGACTGATCATCTGAGCCAAAAGACAGGGATCCTTAGAAGAGGAGAGCAGTGCAGGTATAGGTTTGATGACCTGAAAAGAAGACAACCCAACCGGCTTGCCGTGCATAAAAGGCAGAATAACTACATTCAACTAAATATATCACCCATTCTGAAACACAACTGGAAAAAGAAAAATGCTTTGTTAGTATCTTTACCTTTGCTTTCAGTGCCAGGATTCCATGCTTCTGATGGATATCTGCTTATTTTGTAGTTATAACCCAAGCTTTGTACTATGGCACTGATAAGTATTTAACTGCATAGACTCTAGGGATGTCAATTACAGGATTACTGTGTTGAGGTCATAACTGTGAGTACTGAGAATGTGCTTTTTTCTTTTTCTGTAGTTCATCATGTCAGCACTTCCACGGTGGTGCAGTGGTAGCGTTGTTGCCTCACAGCAAGAGGTTCTCCCATTCAATTCTCGGTTGGAGTGTGGGGAGTGCCTTCTGTGTGGAGTCTGCATGTCCTCCCTGTGGTTGGGTGGGTGTTCAAAAGACATGCGTAAATGGGTGTGCCTTTGTTGAAGGTTGAACGTCGAGCTGGCATCTCGACGTTCATGAAAATCTACTGCCAATCATTAGCGGACCGGAGTTCTGCTGTGGCGACCCCTAACCAGGAAAAGCCGAAAGACAACAACATCATCATGTCAGAAGAATATGAGTGCACCAGCAGAAAAAGGGACCCTTTTTGCTACTCACATCAAAGGATGTGAAGAATTAGTGATGAGGGCCATTAAACTGGGGGGACAGCACTTGGCACCAGATAAGCTAGCTATGGGTCTGAATATACCACTCTTATTATTCAAAGTTGGACATAGGCACATAATATTGTTAGAAACACTTAGGCAAGGTGAGGTACAGGTTGTGCTCAAGCTGACACTCCCACTGTGTTAGTCCTAGTGTCAGCAGCAGGAAACAAGACATAAGTAGGATAACTTCACTCCTGAGGAGAACCACATCCTTACAGAGGCACTTAAGATCTATGATCAATTCTTGTTTGGAAAAGGAAATCCTAGGACAGGCAGACAATACTAAAGTGTGCAACCAAGTGATGGCAGACATAAATGGCAATGTACAATGGAATTGCACATTGGCATAGTGTAGGAAAAGGATTAATGATATGGCATCCCATACCAGCAGTAAAGCACGTTAGAACTCAGTTCCTCTTAACACCACTGGTGGGACTCCTTCCACTGAGAAAATACTGATACCTGATGTGGAAAATTTGATATCCCTTCATGGTGATGATTATAATAGCGATGACAAAGGTATAAGTATTATATACGGTGTCATAGATACTGTTAGTTTGGTGTGCCTACCATGTGAGCTCACAACTGGTGAAGAAGGTCAGAATTATCATCTGGTAGTTTAGACACTATGATAATTAACCTACTTGTAGACAGATTCCAGTACTACATTCTTGTTTCAAAGTCTCTCCACCAGGTAATTCAGGATTGCCAATACTCTCTGAACACAGAGAAGCATCACATTACATATGAATTTCTTCTTTATATCTGTACTGCTGAATATGAAGGCATATACATATGCATGTACATATTAGCATGCAACAGTAAAGAGTTTCTCATTTCTTCAATGGTATGTCAGCAACTGCAGCATCCATGACAGGCTGTGGTGCAGGACAACAGGCTGATGTTGCGGTCAGTACTGATGTTATTACTGTCATTATACTCATGACAGTCTGAAAACACTGCCACACAGTTGCAAGGTTTACAGGCAGAAGCTCCACCTCCTGAGCAGGTTGATGACTCCAGCCTGGCTGATGATGGGTCAGAGGCAGTACATCAGTGGTGGATACCTTTACCAGAAGGGCTTGAGTCCCTTAATGATGCTCTATTTCTCCCTCCCTCTCTCTCTCTCTCTTTCAGATACATATGTAGATCCTATGGAAGAGGATAATACAATGTTGGAGGTTGATTACTCACAGTGCCATCTGTCTACAGGTGTACCAGATGTAGTTTGCAATCACAGCTGCCTTCCAAGATACAGAAGGCATTGTCTGCACAGCAGAAAATATGTTGGGACATTGTTCAGGCACAAGCTATGACTATTAAAGGTCAGTTAGAGATGGTGAGAGTGTTGTGAACTGTACTTGAGAACATTCACCAATGTAGAGTAATGCCATTATGACTCTCCTCCTACAGAACATAGTCGCTCACACAACATCCATAATAGTCTCTGTTAATGTACTTGTGATTACTTACTATACACTTGTGGCTGACAAAACTGAGTGAGGCAAAGGCTGGGTCCACATGTATGGAGGCCATACTGGCTTGGTCTATCTGAAAACATCGAAAGCCCACAATATCAAAGACCAAATTGTAGAGACGAAAGCACTGAAACCTCACTTCAGTGAATGACCAGATCAGCAAATCCATTCCCACAGTAAGTAATCTATTGGACAATAAGGTGAACTTTGCCCTTTTCCCAACTGTAGTGCCATCTCAGAGTTGGTATATTTAGATGGGGGTGTGGGCGTACAGCCACCCACACTGGGCGATGTGGGTGGTGTTACCACCCACCTGGGTGGGTTTGGGATGGTGCAGTTTCTTTTTCATTAGTTTTGATATGAGTGGTTACTTACCCTGGGAATGGATTTCTCAATCATTCACTGAAGTATGGTTTCAATGATTTTGTCTAAACAATTTGGTCTTTGATGTCGTGGTCTATCGATGGTTTCAAGTAGACCCTACTGGATATGTACCACATACCTTGATGCAACTATAACAGACATTTGCTATGATTGTCTCTTATCATCCTAGAATCTGCATGCTGTTATATGGCATAGTATATGTGCATAGTCATAATAGTGGTATTTCATACACAAATCCTTGCTGACCTTGGTTAACTCATTACAAGTTTTGTGGCTAGTATTGCGGATATATCTGTGGATCCTGACACCTTGCCATGTAGCTGCTCTCAAAATCCTTTTCAGACTTGCTAATATCAACATCACTGTCCCACATATCCCAGTACGTGCTGCTGTGCAATAGAAAAACATCAGTGGCAGCACACATAAGCCACAGATGCGTCATGATCAGTTATTTTTTGCCATGTATGTCAGTATACACCAGTTACACATTGTGGATGCAGTCCAATGTGACAGTGAAAGAGTGTCTGTGGCATTAGTTTTTAAGTCTGTGCACCCAGTCTGTTGTTTAACTTATGCTGTGCTCTGGGTGTCCCTTGTTACTTGTACAGATGACTGTGGCTGAACCAGTTTCCATACCAGTGGCTGATTTTGATTTGATTGGATTCTAATTCCTTGAAAGCAACTTCTTGAGTTTACACTTGCCTAGTCTTATTATTGTAATGCACATACAGCAGGGTCACTAATTACATAAGGCCACTTTGCTCTGTGTAAAGGGTTTCTCCTTTCCTCACTCTTGTGTGACCATGAGGATAGTATATATAAATTAAAGGAGTACATGGTGGGGGGAGGGGGCAGAAATACCTGTCTCCCTGCAGATGTGCTTTTTTTTCAATGAATGAAGGTAGTTAGTTTTCATTAAGGAACTGCTTTACTGATATTCATGTACTGATCATTCATCGTAGAAGTGTCTGTGCCATGCATTTCCTTATGGCTGTTCCTGAATGGGGTGAAGTTGAATGCATAACACACATAGGAAATGGACCGGTCTGCATACCCCATTTCTGTCTTGTCATCTGAACATCCCAGCTGCAGCCTTCATGTTATTCTAGCTGCTTTCTACACATGTGGTCAATCGGTGTACTTATTTTTCAACTAGATTTACTTATATGTGTTTTGTAACCACCTTCATCTTGCTGGCACCTGGATCCTCTTCAATGTTATCATCCTGCTCCTGCAGATGTTATTTTTTCCCCTACCAGGTAAAGTGCTGCTGGTTGTCCAACTAAGTAAGAGTACACCTACCTTGCCTTATATAAGATGCTGTGTCTTCACACACACTGAATATCCAAGCTGTTTTTTGGGTGTTTACACAGAGATGCTCCAAGATATGTTTATGCGCTGTAATTGTGTTTCAGAAGGGGTCATGCCATACTCAGTGATATCCTTAATTTGACAACATCCCTCATTGAATCTTTACTCATCTGCAGTCTGTGGGTTACAGACTGGCATGATGGGCAATACATGGAGTAAGACGGTACTAACACCTGCCCAGGGATACAGCTATAAGTGTTATATCGTTCCATCCGTAGCAGTAAGCATAGCCATGCATCTGCAGCCTTTGGTTTCTATGCTGCTCTGTTTACACACTAGGAGCCCATGCAGGAAATGGCACTGTGAAAACATTTGAGGTAGCAAGTACATTCTCCTGCTGAGTGCATTACACACACATCTTGGTATTAGGCACAGATGTTAGTCATCATTCCACTGGCTGAGCAGCGCCCCCGTCAGTTCATGAAGTGCCACATCTTTTTGTTAGTCTACATGTTTCCAGCATTACCTGTTGATGCTTTAGTGGTGACATGGGTGCACTTAGTGGTACTGAGGGCACTGTGGAACTAGGCATTGCCATAAAAATTTCCATGGCCACATGATGTTTGACAAATGTACTGGGATTCCTTATATGTCACTCTCTCATCTCAAATTATGAGGGCAAACTAATCCAGCATGTGGGAATTAGGCAGTCTGAGTTAGTCAGTACGGTCTGTCATATGGTGCTGTAATCTACCAGAGGCTACTGTATCCAAAACTAGGCATACTTTGGTTACTTAGGTATTGGGTTTCCCTGTAGGCGATGTTATCATATGCAGAGCACACATTTGAAACATTATCTGTGCCACTTTCCATTTCGTAAAATGTTACCACTTCCTGGTCAGAGGATTGTCTGCAGTTTAGGCACATGTGTGCCTGTCCTACTGTATGAGCTATGAGACTGATTTTATATATCTTACATTGCCTGCAAATGGCCGCATCATATCTTAAATATGTAACTATATCTGCATTATCCATGCTTTTTTACTTCTACCTTTTACTGGTTTAGTTTTACATCCTTGGCTTTAACCATGTCATTGGAAGATTTGCATGCCTGATGTCATCATTTGCATTTCACTTTCAGTGCAGTTCCAACATAGTTGCAGTAAATTTTTTTCTGAATCGAAAATGACATCTTTTCATAAACGTCGCACAAGTCACTATAATTTTTGAAAACTATTTCTAAATCTAGGTCTATGCTAAATTATAACACACACATTTAAGTAAAAATAAACTTTCTCAGGGTACGTGAGAAACTTCAGTTAATATAGTGGTGTACTTACAGTAATACAGTTTGTAAAGTTAAGCTGATGTAAATGTGTCAGAATGTTTCACTCAAAAATGCAATGCCAAAAGTCAAACATCTCAAAATTAAGAATATCTAGGATAGCTTATTTGACATTTTTATTTTGTTTTTCTGATTATATAGTTGTTTTTATATAATGATAATAAATAACATATTTTTGAGAAAAATACTCAAAAAATTAGTTCCGGAGGGAATCAAATTATAAACTCTATCAGTGGGAAGGTTTTATAAAGCCTATTAATACTGCTTACAGTTTGCTAACCTTTTTTACTTAGTTCCCAGTTTTTACCTGTGCTTTCAGGTAAGTCTTCTTTTAGACATGCATTGAATGTGTTACATTTATGTTTGAGTCCTGCAATGGGCTATAATGTTTCCTCACCTATTTAGATAGCCTACTTCATTCTGATAATATAGTAACTTCTCTCACTTTGCTTACATCTCAGTCATCTTAAGATTTCATTTATTACAGTTAAATGTTTATAAACCATATTTACTAAACCATCTCTTGTTGCTCAGCCTTTTTTTTGCCTCTTTCTGTTATATAATGTGTGAGCACAGGTAGTGGTGTAGCTGATTGTATCTCTAAGTACTGTGAGGATGGTAGCATTGATGGCAGCACAGATACATGTCCCTGAGCAATACTGAAACTAAACCTTGGTTGTCTGTGTTGCGAGATGTTGTGGCACTTGGAAAACATTCTTTTTTTACGTAAAAAAGAGGTATCTGAATATAATAGAAAAACAGAATAGAAGACAGAGTGTGTAATGTGCCTATATGCTGGGCAGAGTGACAAACAACATGGGAAAAAATAGTAAAAAGACAGCATCCCTGTACAGAAATATGGAAGTCCTTGACAAATTGTTGCTCCCTCCCAAATATATTTTAATTTCCCAGATAATAGCTTAGGTTGTTGACAACCTCTGTTAACTTTGCTGCTATACGAAACTTAAAAATGAGTTTCTCAATAAATTCCTTTGTAGCTTATATTAGTTTGAACTATTACTTTGGGCAGCTATACTCATGCTCTCTTCAAAGCAGGTTACAGATGTCAGTAAAAAGGAATTGCTTTTTTCTCTTAATTAAATTTTATTTGAGACATTGCCACTATTGTTAAAATGTTTTTCTTTGATGGACCTTTTTATCAGCTGGAGTAACATGGATGCATGGCATACAATATAAATGAAGACTACTTGTTATACGTATGAAGCATTTTTTCTGTGCCACTAAAATATGTTTTGTTCCTGCATTTATATAGTGTTATAGTACTGGATTTCAGCAATACAGGGGTGTTGATAGTGAATAATATTAGGTGAGATATATATACTAACCTTCCTCACCATGTTTCTGCCACCATTTTTTCTTAATCAAAAATATCTTTAATGTTTCACCAAAATGGAGCAGCAAACTTAAGGGCTACGCATACCTCTCACACCTCTTAGCACAAGAATTTTGGACAAAAACAGAAATAATGGGGAGGGCAAGGTCTGAAAATCATGAAAAGATTTTAAACATTATCCTTAAAAGCTTTGAAAGTTGGTAAAATAACATGTTTTGCATTAGCATGTATTTTCTGAAGAAAAATGTACTTTATTGTTTAGTGATTTCTGTCCTCAGCTACCACAAAACCACACATTTTATGAGGAACAGGGCATGCTGCAAAATACTGGACAATTGAGAGGTATGGTATTGTGTAAAAAAAATGTCAGAGCAGGACTCAATAAGCACACAATTGAGAAGCAAAGTCTGCCACCTTGTGGTCAATAGTGATAGTAAACAATGACAGTGTTTCTTACTTAAGTTGCATTCATTTTTTTAACCATTTAGATATTACTTCTTGTTTTAATAGATCCTTGTATAAGAACTTATTCATGTATGTTTTATTTTTCTTAACCAGTTTTAGATGAAATGGATATTGTTGGTATATAACAAGCCAGACACTAATCCCTGACTGGCTGTTGTAATTGATGATTATAAAGAGAACAAATAATTTTTAAAGAGCTTATTATGTTAGCAATTACTGATACCCTTGTTTTCAAAACATCAGGGGAATTTATGGATATGTAATACCGTGAAACAGGCATGCAATATTTCTGTTATCTACCTAGGAAAAACATGCATCACCTGCATATTGAATATTCAGTCAAGGCATTATGTGAATATTTTACAATGTTTAGGTGTGTCAGTGTATTATTTGAATATGATGCATATTATAGCTGTTCATTTCCAAAATTCAACATAGCATTCCTCTCTTCATACATCCAAGAAGTAGGACAATACATCTTTGTTTCACCTGTAATTTCCTGTTTTATTCATAAGCTCTCACCATGCATGAAAACATGACAGGTTTAGTAATGCTCAGTTTTACTCATTGTTATGTTGGCTTTGGTTACTACAAGGCTGACTTGATTGAACCACAAAGATCACCAATGGCTCTGGTAAATTTGCCTCACATTCAAGGACCCTGTGTACACTGAGAATGAGTCACAGGGCAAACAAGTACATAAACTACAGCAGAGATGCGAGGAGATAGCCGTCCCCAGTGTGAAAATAGCAGACTGCATTCACTTCCTTGTTACCACCTTATAGCCCCACAGAAACAGGTCACACCTAGACTGACCTCAGTTTTTGTCCCTTTTATGGTAACCCATTCATGTGGGGCTGTAAGATTACTTTTGTTTACATCAGATTTGCTTATAGTGGTAGGCTAGCCTAACATGGCTTACTCTCTGTTTTGGCTCATTACTATGCAATAGTTTGTCAGTCTTGACTTATGATCCTTTGTTTTCATTATGCATATATTTAGTTTTCCATGGATAAAGCTGTTATTGAAAAGTTGACCTGATGAAGCCCAGATGGTGAATGAAAGTGCTTATTGTAAATAAAAGCTGAGTTATTCTGGTGACTGAGTCTGTTCAAGTTTTTCTTCAGTGCTTTTATACAAGGGGAATTAACATCTGAAGTTTTGTACTATTTTCTGCTATTTCTTTTTATTTTAAGTTTTAAGAAATTTTATTTTCATTTTTATCAAATAACAAGGAAGTGAATGCAGTCTGCTATCTTCTTTGTGAGTACAGCTCTCCTCACATGACAACTGTGGTTTATGTACAAGTTGATTTGACAGATACTGTAATTATGACATGTGACTAATGATTGCTGCACCTACTAATGTCAGCATAAGGGAGGACCATCACTCTGGCTTTATCTCTTTGTCTCTTTTGGGTTTCTAATACCATGATGGAAATGGACCCCATTCCTAAGTTAAAGTATGATTAAAGTTTGTGAAATTACTATTATTTCAGTCTTTGATGTTAGCCAACATGTCTAGTTATAGTTAGCATATCTAAATAAGACTGTCAATTCTTTTTATGAGACCCATTGCCCCTACTACTATTAGAAATGTCTGGGTATCCTTCTTCCACATTGCCCTAATTTCTTCCTGCAAATCCTGGTATTTTATGACTTTGTGTCTCTATTTATGTAAGACACTGTAATCACTGGGTATAACAATTTCATTGATCAGTGCTACTGTTGCCTTCTTTTCATGGACTACTATGTCTGTTTTTCTCACATCTATTGTTTGAACTTTTGGTAATGGGTGAGCCCATGTGATATAAACTTCATCATTCTCTATAATGCTTTGTGGCTCATATTTCCAATGGATCTCATCTACTTCAGTATTGTAATGTTTGCACAATCCCCAGTGCAATTGTATTGCCACATTATTATGCCTTTCAGTATACAGGCCCTCTGCCATTAGTGTATTACACCCAGTAACAAGATGTATGACTAATTCCAGTTCTGCTTTATAGAACCTGCATTTGTCTTCTTCTCCCACA
The DNA here is from genome assembly GCF_019279795.1 of Protopterus annectens. Taxonomy (NCBI): domain Eukaryota; kingdom Metazoa; phylum Chordata; order Ceratodontiformes; family Protopteridae; genus Protopterus; species Protopterus annectens. Next base: position 270,203,513 of record NC_056745.1, on the reverse strand, counting down.
TGCTCAATGGACTTTGTAAACCAATGTGTATGTAGTCCACTATCCTGGGCCACTAATATTAACCTTTCATTTTTTAGTTTAAATTCACTTCTCCTTAACCATTCCTGCATCACATCCTGATTGACATGAGGTTATTCAAGGAGTTTTCTGTACTTGCAACTATATTTATACCTTTTCCACATTTCTTGGCTTCTCATCTGATCCTTCTTGCTGCTTGATTTTTGTCTACTTCTGGTTTGGTTTACATTCCCACTTGGCACTGATATGCTTCTGCTAAACTACGTAGATAAGTCGTCTTAGATTTGTTCTCTTCATGTTTCAAAACTTTCACTTTGTTTAGATCTGGTGAGGTCAGCATATATGTATACAGTCCTATGACTGCAGATCTATACATATAATCAATTTTCTGAGGAGGCCCATACCTCCTTCAGAATGAGGAATATATAATGTTGGTATACACTGATTTTTACAGATCATTTACTAAGCATGAGACATTTTTATTGTTTTCTTGTCCAACTGATCCAATATCTTTTGGAGCCAGTTGATCACACCAAAACTCTAAGTTAGAACAGAAAGAGAAAATTGGTTTATAGCTTGGACTTGGTTCCTTGATGTCAGTGCTGTTTTCAGTATTAGCTTTAGTCTTCTAAAATATTCCTTACTGAGTTTTGTTTGCATTTGTTCATGTTTTATTGTCGATCATTCATCAATTCCCAAATATTTATACACTCCTCCTTCTCAAGTTCCTTTATATCACATTCCTGTCCTAGGCTGATATTTTGTTGGTGCAGCAGCCTTTCTGCATTAAATGTTGCATTTGCACAATTATCAAGATGAAATTACTTCCTTATATTATCTGGGAAAGTTCTGACCACTTCCAGTTGTGGTTTTAGCTCCTCATCTGGTGAACTATACAGTTTTAAATCATCCACAAAAAAAAGAAGAAAAGTCTTTACACTTTGTTGTTGTCTGCGCGACAAATTTTAACCATGACCTAATCTGTTAAGTAGAGAGCTTAATGGGTTAAGGACAAGAAGAAAGAGCAGTGGTGGCAAATAATTACCCTGTAATATCCCCCTTTGAGTTTTTATCCCCTAGGATAATATTTTCTCCTTTATCATGGCTTAACTGCAAAGTGGTTAGCCACTGTTTCATGGTCACTATAATGTAATTAATCAATGTGTGGTGTATCTTATACATCTGTAAGTACTCCTTTATCCATGAATGTGGGATACTGTCAAATGCTTTTTTCTAATCTATCCATGGCATACTTAGATTCTTCCTCTTTTTACAGTTCTCCATTACAACTTTATTTAACAATAATACTCTTTTCTTACAGATGACTTTCTTTTGTTACCCTTTTGTTTTATTGCCACGACTGAGTTTTCTTCTTAATGGCTACAAACTCTATCAGCATCAATTCCAGTATATAGCTTAGATATCGACGGAAGACAAATTATTGTTTGATAGTTTTTAGGACAGCTTGCAGGTTCACTCTTAAGGAGGAGTATCATTTTTTTTTTGTTGTTAACCAGGTTGGTGTCTGTTTGGGGTGTGCATATAAATAGTTCTTACTCATGGCTAAATCTTCATGTAAAGATGTTAATACTTTTAGTCAGAAGTCAGACACTGCATCTGGGCCTGGGGCATTCCATTAAGGAGTTTTTTTAATTTTGTTTCAGTTTCTCTGGTTGTTACTTCATCCCATTTCATATCCTGTACATTTAAACTTCTTACTGTTTCTTTTACTTCTTCTATCCGTTCAGCATTTTTGTTATATTCCACAGGCTCTTCATAGATAATTCTACAAAATGTGTCTATTTCTTCCCTTTTTGGTGGTGTTTCTATTCCTTTTCCCAGTTCTCTATAAAACTATTTTGGGTCATCAATGCATTTCTTATTTTCTGCTTTTCCTTTACGTATATTTGCATATCTTCAAAGCTTTTCTGCCTGTGCTAATTATCTGTAGTTTATTATTTGCAATAGTGTACAATAGATCCTGATCTGTTCAAATACTGCACACTGCTTTTATCACATCTATCTTGCTAAGTATTTTTGGTGACCTGTTCCCTCGTCTATACTCCTCTAACTGTGACACTTCTTACCTTAATTTCTTTATCAGTCTCTCTATTTGATACTTCCATGGTGGCATCTGATTTCTCCCCTTCTTTCCCCTTATTTCCCCATTTGTTTTGTATTTATTGTGGACCTAGTATTTCCTTCTCCAACAGGGGGACCACCCCCCCAAGCCTGGCCTAACTCCATTGTAGGAATGTTCCAGTATCTTGAGGATTATACATTGTCATTTTTTTCCAGTTCTGGTACCAGTACACCTACCAGGATTAGACATTTTTTTATCCTGAGTCTTGTGCACCCGCCTATCTTTTTTATGTTTAACCCACTTCTGTCCATGTTATATGCTATATAAAATACAGTCTATATATCAGTGTCATCTTGGTGAGATTTGTAAAAACAAGGTCCCCCTCCTGAAGGTACTCACCAAGACTTGAGGATAAATTCAATTCCAGCAAATACTACTCTCCTTTGCTTGCTGATTTTATCTTCTCTCCTTTTGGACCCTGAAGA
>NC_056745.1:270113427-270195927 GCF_019279795.1 Protopterus annectens | reverse complement strand
TTATAGGTAGAAGAGTTTCCAGGTCTTGAGAGTGTTGGCACCACAGGCTCTTTAGGTACCACTGAAGTTTCCTTATATGCAGTCTAACACATGGAATGAGTAGTATGCAAGATGCCATGAACCCCAGAACTTGCAGGATCTTCCTTGCAGTTAGCTGGGGCCTGGTGGCTAGTTGAGAGAAGTAGGTTGTCAGGAAAATTTGTTTCTCTGGTGTAAGGTATGCCATCTGGGATGCCATGTCCAGACTTGCTCCCAAGAAGATTATCCTTTGGGTAGGCACCTGCTTGAATGTTTTTCATTGATTGTGTACCCTAGAGAGGTTAGGAAGGTATTTACAAAGGCCAGATGCTTAAGCAGCTTTTCCTGGTTGTCTGCCTGAATAAGGCATTCATCTAAGTATGGGTAAATCTGAATATTTCTTTGTCTGCAAAAGGCAATGGCCAGAGCCAGACCTTTTGTGAAAACTCTGGGAGCAGTAGATAAGCCGAAGCGCAGAGAACTGAAAGTGCTGAGATCCTGTCCTGAGGAAGAGATATTTCCTGCATGATTCATTGATAGGAATGTGGAGGTAGACCTCTTTTAGATCTAGGGTGGCTAGCCAAGCGTCCTTGGAGAGCATGGGGTAGTAGCTGCTAGAGGGTGAGCATTTTGAATTTTGGGATCACCAGGAAGGTGTTTAGAACTGAGAGATCGAGGATGGGGCACCAGATGCCCTCTCTTCTGGGTACCAGAAATAGTATGGAATAGAAACCTTGGACTATCTGTTCTGCAGGAATGTGCTCTATTGACCTCATGGAGAGCAGGGAAAGGATTTGCTTTTGAGCCTCTGCCCACTGATTTGGAGGTAGATCTGGGAACCCTTTTGGTGGGCAGAGGGAGGGGGTAGACAAGGTGAATCATTGTGAGTTCTTACCATAAGGGGGTGGCTTAGAACTCCCTGGTTTTGGAGTGGAGGTAGTCCACTGCTTAAATCTCTGCATTCCCTGTGGCTGCTGTCTGGGAGGGGTCTGTTTCCATGGGGCCTAGGCTGGGCCGGTTTACTGGGAGCAGGAAAGGACCAGTGCTTGGAGGGACAATGCCTGCTGAAACTAGGGGGCTGGACCTGCAAGAAATCCTTAACTGTTTGCATAGATTTTGCTTTTTCTTCCATCTTTTTTAAGACCTCTTTTGCCTTAGTGCCAAATAAGTTATCTTTGTGCAAGGGGGGATCCAACAATTTAGATTTGACATGGTCTGGCTGGGGCTGTTCCTTATGCCATGCGTGCCTTCTAATGACAGATCCAGTGACTGCTGCCCTGCAAGAAGCTTCTATGGCATCAAAACCACAGTGCAAGGTGTGTTTCATTATTGACTTGCAGAATGCATTAACTCTTGTAAATCTTTAGATTCTACCCAAGAAGGAAAGGAAGACATTTTTTGTTTAAAGAGTTCCAATGTATGTTGCTGAAATTTCAGCATATAGAACTGACAATTTGGTGCCCTGATAGAAAGAGTAGCTAAGGTGTATACTTTTTTACCTCATCTGTCCAATGCTCAGGAATCCCTGTCTGAGGGGGTGGGATTCTTAGCAGAGGTTGCTTTAATCCCTTTTGGCCCTTGAGAAATGACCTCTGTGTCAGCTGTAGGATTTTTAAAAAGATATCTGTGTGAGTCAGGGACTCTGTAGTACCTGTTTGGTTTTCTTTGAGCTGGAGGAAGGGTGTCAGGAGTCAAGCTGGATTTGAGGAAAACATCCTTCACAACATCCAGGACTGGGAGGATGGCCAAGGGTCTGTGTTGTGGAAGACCTAGGAATTCCCTGAGTCTCTTTTTAGACTGAGGGTAGTCCTGACTCTCCCATTGAAAATGCTCCCTTAAAGTATGCAGGGTTTTCCCAAAGGAAAAATTCTCTGGGGGAGAGGATGAAGGAATGGATTCCTCTGCATCCGAATCCTCATAAGTGGAGAGGGGTTGCATGTCTTCATATTCAGATGCATCAGATTCATATGACTCTTGTTCAGACAAAACTACAGGGGACAGATCTCTTTTCCTTTTGGAGGGGGTAGCTTGGCTTCCCCTGATCAGCATGATAAGGTCTTCCAACATTTTAAGCATTTGAGACTGAGGCAAGGTAGCAGGCACCTGAGAGTGGGTCGTTGGTTTTTTGGGTGTGGTTTGTACCCTGGGCCTAAGAAACTTGGTTGTTTTTGAAAGAATGGTAGTCGCGAAAGAAGACGTCAGTCTGTGTCGAGATTCAGTAGTGCGAAGGACTTCCTCAGAAGCTGGTGCCTGCTCAGTGGCTCTGAACCCATCCAAGGTAGAGACAACCGCAGGATCCTTAGTTGAAGAAGAGTTTTGCAGCATACTGGACTCCGAAAGGGTCTCAGTAGTGACCTGCAAATTGACAGAAGTGGGCATCAGGGGCTGCAAAGCACCTCACTGAATACCGGAGAACTGATGACTAACTTAATGGAAGCATCGTCGGTAGGTTTGGACCTGTGCAGTCTGTCTCTTTCTCTATCTTTATGTTTTTTTCAGAAGATCTGCTGTCAGATGGCTTACCAAAGCCATATTGGACTTCGAGGACTGTAAGCGAAAATATCTGGCTACAATAAGGGCCCTATGATGGATAGTTCTGGCATTGAACAAAGCACAGAAGCAACAACGGGGGACGTCATGGCCTGACCTAAACAAGTGATGCAGTAAGAGTGGAAGTCTCAGTGTGGTATTTGGTTTCAAATGAAAAGAAATCCTGTCCTCAGGCTAAAACCAAAATAAAATATTTATAAAATATTTATAAAGTTAGCAATATGGATATTTCCAAAAAATGTATTGTATTCAATGTATCCATTCAAGACCACACCAAACTGACCACAAACTTACAAATTTATATTAAACTGGTTTTGTACAAGCGTCATACCTTCCTTCAACCTAATAAATTCACATAAATTATAATAAAATTTATATACAAGTATAATATATAATATTGGTTTTAATATTCACTTTAGTTATTGATTAATTGGTTTATTATATATACCCATACCAACTAAAAATATACATTAATAATATAAAAATTACATTTTATTAAAATAAAATGTCATCATAAAAAAATATGTTCATTACATAAAAATAGTTGTTCAAATATATAAAAATTGATATTATTATTATTTTTCTATGAAAGATATAATAAAAAATATAAGATATAAAATAAAAAAAATAATATGTATGTATTATATGTATATGCTATATACTATATATTTTTATTAAAATAAAAATTAAATAATAATAATAATAATATAAATAAAAATATATATATATTATATAGTATATATATATATATATATATATCCAATTGATCATTTGGATAAATAATAAATAAATATGAAATATGAATAATGAATATGAAAATGAAAAATATTAAATTTTGTACATAGACACTGGATATTAAATTCAAGACGAAACATAAATAAATCTGGTTTTTTAACTTTTTTTGTCAGTTTTGTGGTCTCTCTGTGAATATTATCGTATAAATACATTTTTGGATTTATCACTTTCCACAGGCGAGACAATTATTAACTTTTTCTGACATCAGTAAGTGCAAGAAAAAAGGATCCCCAATGGGGTACGTAGCTTTAGAAAACTTCAACTTCAATTCAGTAGATGAAAACTCAGGTAGCGGCTGACCGGCACTCGTGTGAACTGCTTCGGGCTCCATGGCAAGAAAGACTGATGTAATGGCATCGACTGCCTTGCTTTATACTACTGGCAACCTGACGTTAGTCCTCAAGCGACAGCAACCAATGCATAAATACTAAGTCTCTGGCATTTGGGCCAGCCGAGGGCTACCCTGGCAGGGATAACCCAAATGTGATGACTGGAACAATGAAACACGAAGAACATCAAAAGTTCTCCAGCAGGGTGTTAATGAACAAGTGATGCCTGCTGAAAATCAAGTCCTTCGCTTCACGGCAGTGCTGTGGAGCTCAGACTGCAAAAAATCTAATGACCACCATTACTTTACACTCAGTAAACAGTGCCTTTGCTGTTTAGTGAGTCTAAAAAAAATAAATAAACAGAAAAAAGTGTATATGTGTGTATGTATGTGCATGAGTGCGTTTATGTTTCTGTCTGCGTGTGTAAGTGAATGTGTATATGAAGGCTGAGGAGACTGTGTGTGTGTGTGTGAGAGATCAAGAGAGAGTGAGAGTGATCTTGTGTGAATGAATGCATTTATGAAAGCAGAGGAGAGTTTGTGTCTGAGATCAAGTGAGAGAGAGCAAGAGGGAGAGAGCGTGGTCTTGTGTGCATAGCTCTCAACTGTCCAAATTTTCGCAGAATGTGCAGATTCTTGCCTCATATTTTTTTGTCTGTTCCTAATCAAATTTGTGATTTTCTGAAGCTTTGTGACAAATCAGGGAGGAGCGAATTCACTAAATAATGGCAGGCATTTGAGTTTCAGGCTTTATATCTTTCAGAAAATGCATTGTAATACAAGACCTTTTATTCTAGCAACTTTCTAAGTTTATAAGAGCGATATTTAAAATTTGTCTCTATTTTGTGGCTTTGTCAAAAATATTTGTACTAAGAGGTTGAGAGTTATGTTTGTGTGAGTAAATGCAAATATGAAACCAGAGCAGGCTGTGTGTGTATATGTATGTGTGTGTGAAAGCAGAAGAGACTGTATGAGAGAGAGGGAATGAGCTCTCTGTAAAACGTTTGCGTTTTACTTACTTATTTGCTTTTTAAGAACTATATTATTTTTATATATATGTCTGATCTAAAATGCTTCCTCCAAAACTATTAACATATATGACAGAAAGTTTGAAACATTAGGCGGAGGAACTATTTTACATCCAAAATATATATAAAAAATAATATATTACTTAAAAATAAATAAATAGATAAAACACAATTTTGCAGAGACCCCATTCTCTAAGTGCAATAATGCCTCCAGAGTTTGTGTTAATGTGTAAATAATGCCTTTCCAGGGTTGTAGATGCCCTCTGCCTATGACATTGGGCCTCATAATACCCCTTGGCAGGAGTTAATTATACATTGACACATACCCTGTTGGGCATTAATGCTTACTTAATTAGTTTTTGTTTACTAGGTTTGTCCAACTGGGTTTAGTCAAAAACCCATTTTTGGTCGAAGTCCAGCTAGAAAAGCTCCAACATATTACAAATATTTTTGAACAGACATTCAGTAATATACATGAGCAGATGTTAAATAATGCATACATTAACAATTACGTGTGCATTTGTTAATTAGATTACATTCATATGAATGTAGAAGCAACTATTACAATATAAAAGATACTCATGCATTAGTAAATGTTGAACGTTGTGCATTTGAAGAGATGTATTAGTTGGTTTGTCAGATAGATAATATATTATGTCAGTGCCTAGAAATGCAATGAAATGAAGTTAAGTGAAGGAATGAGGTAGGGCAGAAAATGTTAATATTATAGTTGAGAGGCAGGGTGTAAAGCAGGTTCACAGACAATGACCTATATAGCTATCATAATGTTTATATTAGTAGTTTTAACCAGTTTACTTTTCCTGAGCGCTAAGCATTGAAGTGTTCTACTGTTATAGTTTACTGGCAGTTTGGCTATTTTATTATAATATTGCTCAAATTTGGACAGTTATGAGATTTGAAGGGTAGTGAAAACTTGGGGAGCATAGAGGAGAGATGGAAGTAAGAAATTAGAGACTATACATCTTTTGGCTATATCAGTGAGGTAGGTTTTTAGTATGTATGATATTCCTCATTATTGCTGGATTTTGTAACCATGTGTGATACGTAATAGTTGAATCTCAGCAGGTCACATGTGATGACATCAAGTAATTTTGCGTGGTTTACTTGTTCTATAATGGTGTTACTGGCAGAGATGACAATGAACAGTGTTGTTTTGGTAGAAATTTGAAGAGCAGTAATTTCATGTTTTTAGAGTTTAGAAGTAATTGTGGTTTCAATCAATATGAAGGATTGTTGTGTAAGGTCTTGGGGTTTAGAGAAAGATTTCGCAGAGCAGATTAGGGTCGAGTCATCAACGTATTGAACTAATGTAGCATTATTTGTAAATGTGTAGAGGTAATTGATGAATATGTTGAAATGTATGGGGCCTAGTATAGATCCTTTGGGACACCAATAGTTACAGGCAAGAAGGTGGAAAAATCATTTTTCTATTTTACCGCTTGTGCTCTGTTTGATAGGTAGCTGTCGAACCACTGCAGTGCAGAGTTGATGAACCTTAAGGATGAGAGTTTATGTAAATATTTCTAGTGGGAGTCATTACCAAAAGCTCTTGATTAGTCTAGAAAGATGGTCGAGACTAGGCTTCTGGCATTTCTGTGGGTGTTGACAGTATTAACAAAATTCAGCAAGGCAGTACTTGTACCATAATTAGGACAGATATGCTGGGTAGAAGAATGAAGCTGGTTATCTATTAGTTTAGAAGTTGAATATGAATACATTTTTAGAATAATTTTGATAAGGAAGATAAAATGGCATATGGCCTATAGTTTAAAGGATCTGTATAGATTCCACTCTTATGCAGAGAAATAATGAATGATTTATCTATAGTGGGGGGACTTTATTTTCAGATATGGATCAATTTATCAGAATTGAATCTGGACATGCAATATCACAGCTGCTATTTTAAGATATTTATTAGGTAGATTCTCAGGGGCAGTTGCAGTGGGCTTTAATTTCTTGAAGTATTTTTGATGGTATCTGTGAGAAATCATTGGAAGGAGAAATGTTGAAGTAGTTATTTAACTGAGTGGGGACCTCAAGAGCTTGATTATTCACCTGGTTTGTTAATGACTTTTTTGTCTGTATAAAGTGGGTATTGAATCAGTTGGCTATGGTATCATAGGTTCATAGGTTCATAGGTGTGTACTAGGCTAATGGCCCTGGAGCCTATATAAGCCTAGCCCAAGAAGATTCCCTGGCATTGTGCTTTCCGACGTTAGCTCCCAGTGCCCCTATCAAGCAATGCCACTGAAGTGATCCCCGGGGTGAACTTTCTATTGCTCATCCACTCATCAAGATTTCTCCTGAAGAGGGCCAGTGAAGTGCTCTGCTTGACATGGATGGGAAGTTTGTTCCAGAGTATGGGGAGGCTCTGGGTTAGGAACCTGTCCCTCCAGCATGTTCTGTTTATTGTGATAATGATGTTGAGGTACCTGGAGCATGTGGCATGGAGGGATTGAGATTTCTTTAGATGTAGCATATCTAACAGCTCTGGGTCAGACATAGCTTTGTAGGTCAAGCAGAGATCACCTCTAAGCAGGTGATAAGAGACAGAGTATAGCTGGAGTTTTTTGAGCCTATCCATATAGGGCATGTGTTTAAGGCCTAAGATCCTCTTATTGAGGTATTTTTGTGGCTTTTCCAGTTGTTGTAGGTGTCTAGTGAGGTACATGGCAAATGGGGCATTGCATTCTATAATAGGTCTAATGAGGGATGAGTAGAAAGGGATTATGACCTCTTTCTTTCCGGAGGAAAAACGTTTTGTAATGAGATGTGCCACATAGAAGGACTTTCTGGCCACAGTGGCAATGTGATTATCAAAGGAAAGGTTGCTGTCAACCTGTGTCTCCAGATCTCTTATCACACCTTCGGTGTTTAGTGGACTACCGCCGATATGGTAGTTCATGGGTACTGAGTTTTTCCCAAAGGGAATGACAATGCACGTTTTGGCATTGAGTTTTAGGCCATGGTTCTGGAACCAATCATTGGTCTCAGTGAGGTCTTTTTGTGGAATGTCTAAATCAGTTGGTGAATCAATAATGGCTCCCAGTTTGCAATCATCAGCGAACTTGGTCAGCCATAGTCCATTTGTATTGGCTTGAACTTTAGAGAAGTAGATGCCAAACAGGAGAGGACCTAGGAATGATCCTTGTGGGACTCCACTTGTAACTGGTCAGTAGTTGGATTTGGAGTTTGCTACTTTGGCAGTGTGGGCTCTATCAGTGAGCCAGTTGGCAACCCATCTTATGACATAGGGATTTATCCCTAGTTTAATGAGTCTTTCTATGATTCCTGAGTAAGGGATGATGTCGAAGGCCTTGGCAAGATCGTGATAGGATGTGTGAATGACACTGCCTTCGTCCACTGCTCTGATGACAGACTCAAAGAAGTCTACCAGGTTGATCAGGCATGATCTACCTTTCACAGACCCAAACTGCATGGGGTCCAGAGTTTGGAGATTCCCTATGTCCCTGTTTATAAGGTCCATGATGATGCATTCCACAGCCTTACATATCAGACTCATTATGCTAATGGGGCAGTAGTTCCCAGGGTCAGTAGTCACCCCCCCCTTATGGAGTAGGTTGACAGTAGCAGTATGCCATTCTAAAGGGACAAAGCCTGAAGTGAGGCTGTGATTGAGCAGGGCACTCAGGTGTGGTGCCATTTCACTTTGTAATTCATGTAGAACACAACCAGGGATACTATCAAGTCCCATGGAAGCTGTAACCTTGGCTTTGGACAGTGCGTTTTTACCTGTGCAGCTGTGATAATAGGGACGGCATTCCTCAGGTATTGTGATTGGCCCTTTAGGGGGTGAAGGGGGGGTAAAGTTCGCACTGAACCTGTCAGCTAATATATTGGCAATATCAAGTGGCTCAGTATACGTGTTGCCAGTGTGCTGTAACTCAGAGCAGATCTAAGTATTGCCCTGTAAATTCTTGACATACCTATAGAATGCTTTGTGGTTGTCCTTAGTATCTGCAGTGATTTTGTTTTCAAGTTAGCTTTAGAGGATTTGATGAAGGATCTCAGTTTTTTGCTGAGGTTATCAAGGGAGTTTTTCCAGTCTTGTGTCTTCTCCCTTTTCTGCAACAGTTTCTTCCTTCTGTTGTAGAGCCTATTTATAGCAGGGGTCCATCAGATTGTCTTCCTTTTTTTTTTGGAGGAGAGCTTCTTGGTTCTGTTTGGTATGGCCCGTTCCATGCACTTGTGTATATGTTCATACAGTGCATTAGTGTATGATTCAGCAGTCATACACCTATTGTCCATTTGCATGGGCAAGGTGAAGTTTGCCACCTCTATTTTTAGAAGCCCAAAATTGGCTTTGGAGAAGTTTTTCACAATGGTTTTCTTGATGGGTGGGATGTGGATATCCATGGTTATTAGCTTGTGGTCAGATCTGACGAGGGACGAGTTGATTTCTGGTACAGAGCAATGGTCACCCATGTTAGTAATGACCAGGTCAAGGATGTTTCTTCCCTTGGTGGATTAAGAATGAGTTGGTCTAGGGCATTGGAATTAATGAATTCCAGAAAATGTTGAGCAAGTGCGTTGGTACATGAGTAATTTTCCCAGTTAATGGAGGGGTAGTTAAAGTCTACCATTATAAGGGTATTGGGTTGTACCTTAATATTTTCCAGTGTATTTAGGAATGTGGAGTGGGAGTCTTAGGACATGGTGGGGGATCTATAGCAGGCTACAACCTGGATTGTAGATTTACCCAGTGTTAGTTGTACCTGAAGTATTTCAGATGCGTTATGTTGGGCTACTAGTCTGGAGGTGTGCATATCCTTTATGAATATGGAGACACCACTGCCTTTACAGCCTCATTCCAGGTTTAGGGACCAAAAGGTGTCATATGAATCATATCTTGGTAGCACTGGGCTGCTCTCTGGAACGTTGAACCAGGTCTCTGTTACTGCACAGATGTCGATGTTCTCCATTTTAAGGAGTGCTTTGAGCAAGTGCATTTTGTGATTTAGACTTCTAATGTTGAGTAGCATAACCCTCAGATTATGTTTGTTTGTACCTGTTATAGTGGTAATTTTGTCTTCAGGACATTGCCTAAAAAAGGCACTATAGGGGTGGCAAGAGCTTTGGCCAGTATCCAGAATCCAGGAGTGATAGGTGCAGGCCATTTCTGGCAAAGCATCGAGGTCTGTTGATCATGTCATCCCAGGCAGACAGATACTAGATCCCCTTAGAATGACATCAGAAACTTAGCCAATTATTGATGTCAATCATTTTCTGCTTGTACTGTGGTATCATTCTGGGTGACGGTAGGATGCTATTCAGAACTAGGGTCATACCTGCCTGGGCTATGTGATCTGAAAGCTCCTCCATGTCACTTTTCATGTAGTCCAGAGAGGTATGTCTCAGGTCATTCACACCAACATGAACAATGACAGAGTCATATTTGGGGTCTATATCATAATATCAAAGTATTAAAAGTTTGAATCACTAAACTTTGAACTTTAATGATCAAACCTTTAATACTTCGAATGTCAAAAAAAAAAAAACATTTTAAGCCCAAAACAAAAAAAAACACTCTATGCAGGGGAGCAAGCCCCCCTGCACCCCCCGCTACTTAAATATACCAACTCCGAGATCACACTACAGTGCAGTAAAGGGAAATCTTCCCTTCCCGCACTCTATGGCGATCTCCGTTATATGATTCGAGGTTTTAAAACTTCGATCATTAAAGGTCGACCTTTAGTGATTCAAAGTTTTAAACCTTCGAACATATGATAGGAACCCCATATTTGTACCCATTGTGGAGTGACCTAAGTGTGTGTGTTATGTGGCAGATCCTGGCACCTAACAGGCAGCTGAACATAATCATCTCCTTATTCAACCTAGTCAGTAAGACATCAGTGTGCCTTACTATTGAGTCATCTATGACTAGTGTATTTGGCAAGCCGTTTCGCCTTAGGGGGTCTGGTTGAGTGGCACACTGTTTCTGTGAGCTATGTGTTTCATGGTTTGTGTTGGGATGTGATAGTTGCTTGTGTTTCAGACTCTGAGGTCTCTGTTGTTTGGGCAGATTTTTATTGAGAGCCTCCGCGAAAGTGGGTGTGTGTTTAGTGATACTATGTGAGGGTTGTGGTGGTGTGTGTTCTGGAGGGCTATGTGTTTCACGTTTTGTGGTGCAGGTGTTAACCTTCTCCTCTTGACTGGCTAATCCAGTCTTGGCTGGAGAGTGCTTGACTTCCAGTTTGGCAATATATGTGCATCTCTCACAAGTTGTAGTGTTGGGAGGCAAGAGGAGAGGGTTGTCTGTGTACATGAAGCAGTTGCTACATTGCCTCATGATGCCTAAGTTCACCAGGTTAACAGGAGAAAGCACTGGGAACTGTCCTTTAGACATGCTTGGATAGGTGTTCAAATTATTAAGTACTGAAGCTGTTTTGTACTTTCCTATATGGAAAGTTTAGTACTGGTAGCAGTATATATGCTACAGTAATTGCTACAAGAAGTTCTGAGCAAGTGCTGGACTTAAATAGTCTAGTTTGAGAGCAAAAAGATGAAAACTAGCAAGATCTAAGGGAAAATTTGAAGAGTACACTTTCTGGCACCAGTAATAGTTTATCCTAGCTTAGTGGCACTGTGTGTCGCACAAACCCATGCAAACATGGGTTTTTAACACAGAAAGTTAAAAGGGATAGAAAGCAGCTCAAAACAGCCAATAAGGTACAATTTCAGATCTGGAAACCACTCCTCTAGCGATAGATAGGCTGCTCAGTGCTTACCACTCCCACTGATAAGCATAAAGACTTCCCTCTATCCCAGCAAGGTCATGACAACTCAGAAACTCAAAATACAGTCCTGAAATCAGCAGACTTGAAATACGGAGTATAGAGCAAGAGAAAGTGCAGGAAATGAGCAATCAGATAGATTTTTTGGTTTGTTTTGTTTTTTAAAACAGTCAGATACACAATTTAAACAGCTTTAAAAACACTTTTAAAACACAGAAAAGGCTAGTGCACTTGAGTGTGTAGCCTACAACAGTAAATGTGATAGAAATAACTTACAAAATGACTAAAATAAAAGTGCAGTAAGCAATCTTAACAGAAATAGCAAATGTAGTATCAGTAAATGCAGTTAACTTGAAAAATGGCTAGTTTCTGTGTATTTCATGTTAGCTGTGTAGCTTGTCCTGGCTTTAACAGTTCATTGACTTGAGGCCCAGAACAGTTTTGGATTATTAGTATGTATGTTTTGATTGGCTGAGTAGTAGGTCTTATCTTTCTTGCTAAGTTGTTTTGTTAGTTTTCGTATCTCTATTAATTTCAGTTTGGACAATCTGGTGAGCAAATTACAAAAACTGATTCCTATTTCAAAATAAGACCCAGAACAAAATGTAACAACAGTTAAAGATGCAAGAAATACATAACACAGGAGTGCTAAGCAGAAAGACGTTAACAATATGTTGATTGCAGTATTGATAATACCAAAATAATTGCAAAGATAGCTTTCAAATTTTAAAGGAATAGCTCCAAGTACACAGACACATGGCTGTAGCAACTGAAATGAATGTGAAAAAAATAAAGACACTAAACTATTCAAATTCAGCCAGTTATAAAATATTAAATAATAAAGTATAATGAATATAAATTTAAAAAGATAGTAAAACTGGAGGTGCTGTTGAGCTCATGAACAGGATGGAAGCTCAGGTGTGGAATCTGCAGATTATAAAGATAATAGTGTTGTGGTTGCAGTGAATAAGGAAAATAAATTTCACCTTATGGCTTCAAAACTATAGCAGCACTAAAATCTGAGAAGGGACCCAAAGCTGTATTTTCTGTGCTGAAAGGTATTAAATCAAACACGTCTAAGCAAATATATGGCATGTGTAGTTAGGCAGGAAATTGAGGAGCAAAAAAGAGAGAGCTACAGTTTAAAATGTTTGGGACTGCTGTGTGAGCTAATTAAAATCATTTCAGGAAAAAAGATACCTCTTGAAGGAACAGAGAAGGAAAGCCTTCCAGAGTGCTGAATAGACTAAAGCTAGATAATACGAAGATAACTTATAAATTATTGAGGTGGTGAAAGGTACGAAAGTGAATAATACCATTCTGTTAGTGAATGGCCTGTAGAGCTCTATATGAATGTGGGGAGGACTCACAGAGTGGAGCAAAAGCTTGACATTAAAACTAGACCTTGGCATTTATTGTGTAATTCTTGGGCTCATCGGGCAAAAGTATTAACACTGAAAAAGAGCTAGTGAGCTGTATTGTCTGGTGCAGAAGATAAGATGTATGATGAGTTTGCCTCTGAGACTTGCAGGAGTTTTGACAGATAACACACATTTGGAGTTAATGTACAGAAAAGGTGCCAGACAACACCTCTCTATGCAAAGAAAGAGACCAGATACTGTGAGTCTTGACCCCTTCAGAAAGAAAACTGTGATTCTGATCTTCCTGTTACACTTTAATAATGTTTTTGGGGGGGCGTCATCTCCTGTACCCTAACATTGGTTGTTACACCTCCATTTCCCTGCACTTATAGGTACTAACTCTTGATTGCTGTACCTTGAAGGGAGGAGAATTCTCCTAGACAGCACAGTTTTAAAGTAAGCATAATATCCTTATTCACTGTCTCAAAGGACATGGTTGAGGACTTTTAAAGGCCACTGTAGGTTGAAGCCAGGAATGAATGGCATAACCTGTGACTCTGAAGGTTCTGTGACAGGGAAAGAGTTGGCCCATTAAAGAAATGGGTGATTCATCCAGGAACTCTATGGGGGTGCTATGCACATGTAGGGTCAGTGGCTGAGTCCACAAGCCAAAAAAAGGCACGTTATCTATGGACCAGAGGTTTTGTTGTAGTACTTCTGCTGTGCCTTCTAAAGCCATATTTGATGAGGTTACAGCTGTATATGTGCCATTCAGCAACTGGGTCTAAATATGGGAGTCAGAGAAATGGGGATGCCTTTATTAGACATCACTTCCTGTTAAAGAATTACAAGTTAAATGATAAGGATCTGGGTTGAGATGGATACCCTGTTTGGAATACCATACTCTATGACCATAGCAGAAATGGTTAGGATAGTAAGTGTGGACTTCAGAGGTCTCAGTCAGATCATGGTAAAAAGGTCTGTTGAGAAATGGTGTTCAGTCATATGAAGGCTACTTAAAGAATAATGGCCTAGCTCTTCAGGTAAGAGCAGATTGGGGTAAGGGGCCCTGATGCTGGCCACATGATTTAATCACTTCTTGTCTACTTTTTCTGCCTTTAACTTTTTGAGCTGCTGCAGACCCAGATTCACTGACTCATTTGAGCTGGGTGCTCTGAAGGAAGTGCTGGCCAGTGAAGTGTTTCAGCGGTCATCTCTTTGAAGCCTTCCTTTGATACTCTTACTGATGATGCAAAGAATTCCTCATTATTCAGGATGGTGCATGGTTTCAGGAGGAAGTGAGCATTCTTACAGACTGACAACAATAGTGCTGGAACTTCTGAAAGTGAAGAGAGACAGATTAAGATGAATCCCTGTAGAATCCAGCACAGGTGGACCAGAAGAATTGGTTTGGGGGATGACAGATTGAGAGACAAAATGCTGTACAGTGGAACAGGAGTTGACATACCCTCAAATGTCTAGATTTTTACCTGATATTTTTGGTCTGTTTCTCACAAAATTGGAGGTTTTCTGGCAAATCATTGAGAACAGAAGTAACTAAATAATGACAGAATTTTGGGTTTCAGAGTTCATATCCTTCAGACAATACATGCTAACACAAAACCTATTGTTTTAGCAACTTTCTAACTTTATAATAGCAATATTTAAAATTTGTACCTGTTTTTGGACATTTGAACCCCCATTATTTTTTACTTGGCCCAGATTTCTTGTGTTAAGAGGCTGAGCAGTATGAGAGATAGCTAAGATGAGGGAGGATGAATCTGCAAGACCACACGGGCTCCCTTCCCTGCTAAACCCACAAAACCCTGGACATTCATCAGACAAGCAGCTTGAAATCATAGAAATGTATGTTTTGCTTTACTGCATTAGATAATACTTGCTTTGTTCCTGTTTTTGTAAACTGTACTTCTCTGTAAATGGATGTTGACATATTTGTGCTATTATAAACAAATATGCATTGTCCTGATCCCCACTTCCAAACAAACATGACTCCTCTTGCAGTTGCGACTTTTTATTTTACTTGCTTATAAACTTTGACATAGATGACCCAGAACTTTACTTATTCACATACCACAACATATACTGTAGAGGCTCTGAATTTTATCAACCATTAACCATGTAACTTTGAACATCATACTCATAAATTTTTCAGAAGCATATTTTGACAGAGCGGTATGACATAAAGCTCTCCTGGTTACACTTGTCATTATAGCTGAGTGAACTAATCAACCCACCCCAGACAAAAAGCTGGTCACTGCAAAATGCCTAGCAGTTCCACCATGTAGTTAACAGCACTTACCTTTCTTACCACCTTGTAGGATCCCTTCCAAGCTGCTTGCAGCTTGTGTCTGACAGGAATGAGAACCATTACCTGCTGCCCTACAGCATATTCTCTAGCTGGAGCATTCCTGTCATAGGTTCATAGGTTGGTACTAGGCTATTGGCCCTAGGGCCTGTACAAGCCTAGCCATAACAATTCCCTGGATATTTTTTCCCACAATATTTACTTCGCTAGACCCCTGTCTAGCAGGGTGACTGACATGATCCCCGGGGTGAATTTCCTATCTCCCATCCAATCATCAAGGTTCCTTTTGAAGACGGCCAAGGAGGCGCTCTGCTTGATATGTATGGGCAGTCTATTCCAGAGTATGGGGAGTATGGGGAGTCTCTGGGTCAGGAACCTATCCCTCCAGCATGTTTTGTTCATTGTGATGACAAGGTTTAGATCCCTGGAGCATGTGGCTCTGAGGGATTGGGATTTCTTTAAGTGGAGCATGTCCAACAGCTCAGGGATTGACATGGCCTTGTATGTTAAGCAGAGATCACCTCTGAGTAGACGATATTCCACAGAGTATAGCTGGATTTTTTAGATGGTCAGCATAGGCCATCTGCTTTAGGCCTGTGATTCTTTTAGTGAGGTATTTCTGCGGCCTTTCCAGCTGTTGCAGATGTCTTCTAGGGTACACAAATTGTGAATTAACAGTTAACTACCCCTCTACAGCTGGCATGCCTAACTGACAGCCTCATCAGTCTTCCAGTCAAGTCATCACTGCCCATACCCCACTCACACCATCACAAAAAGAGATGGGTATGTCCTAATCTACACTATTACCGGTTTGTCAACTTTCTGCATCCTTCTATTGTCTACATTAAAGACTGAGCTTCACCAGGCAGACTCATGGATTTGTCACCAGTATGTGTGTGCAATAACTGGTACTTCATGGAAATTTCTGGTGTTTAATTCTTTCTTAATTAAAAGAACTGTTTGGCTACGGAAGTACCTAAACACAGTATATACAATGTCCATTTATGAACAGTCTAAAGGTATGGGGGGGGTCACCAACTTATGACTGGGGACCTAGCTCCCAATCACTTACCTCTCTCTCGACTGTCAGATTTTTGCAGAATGTCCAGATTTTTGCCTCTTATTTTAGGTCTGTTCCTCATATTTTTTAGCAAATCTTTGAGGACTGAAGTCACTAAATAATGACAGACATTTGAGTTTCATTCAGAAAATACATACTAATGTAAAACCTGTCATTCCATCAACTTTTTAAGTTTACAGAAGCAATATTCAAAATCTGTCCCTATTTTTGAGCTTTTGGCCCTTCCTGTCATTATTTCTGGCTTTATAAAGTTTCCTTGTGTTAAGATGCAGAGAGATATTTATTTAACATTTGTTGACCAGGAAAGTCCGACTAGGACAGAGCCTATTTTCAGTGGAGGCTTAGGGAGAAACGCTTCAGATGCATGTCTTTGGAATGTGGGAAGAAACCGGAATACCAAGAGGAAACCCATGCGAAGGCATGTAGGACATGCAGACTCTGCACTGAAGGCACCCCAGCCGAGAATCGAACCAGAGAACCTCTTGCTGCGAGGCGACAATGTTAACCGCTGCATCACTGCCAGAATCAAGGTCAAATTCAGAAATAATCAAAGATAATCAGACAGAGTTTTTAAAATATTAGCATTATTATCTTCAGAAGTTGCCAGCATTAGAGAATCTGAAATAATGATCACCCTTTCCAGTCCAACCATACCTTTTTCCGTTGTTGGATGTCTGCCAGGTTCTCCTGGGCCAAGCTCATGAGTTCCCTGAGCCTTGTCCTGAGCTTTAGGACATATGCCACAACAGACTCCTTGTGAGATTCACACTCACCTTCCCACTCATCACAAATTAATTCTAGAGGTCCCCTCACCCTATGCCCATACAACAACTCAAAGGGTGAAAAACCTGTGGATTCCTGGGGAACCTCTCTGTAAGCAAACAACAGATGGGGCAAATATTTGTCCCACTCCCTCTTAAACTGGTCTGTAAATGCCTGTAGCATGGACTTGATTGTAGAGTTTAACCTCCCAACCAGACCATTAGTCTGGGGGTGGTAGGGGGTGCTCCTCAGGTGCTTCACCCCACAGTACGTCCCAGACAAGCCAGCAGGTCCAAAATGAAATTGACACCTCTGTCAGTCATTATTTCTTTTCTGAACCCTACCCTGCTGAAAATTTCTAATAAAGCATTTGCCACATTTTCTGCTTCAATGGAGGACAAAGCCACTGCCTCAGGGTATCGTGTAGCATAATCCACTACCATTAGGATATACTTTTTCCCTGTGGAACTTGGGGTACTCAGAGGCCCCACAATATCCATAGCTACCCTCTGAAATGGCTCCTCAATCACAGGCAAAGGTATCAAAGGAGCTCTCACCTTGTCTCCTGACTTGCCTACCTTTTAGTACTGCTCACAGGTCCTGAAGTATCCTGTTACATCTCTGGAAATTCCAGGCCAATAGAAGTTCTGCATAATACGTCTCTTTGTATGTTTTATGCCCATATGACCTGCAAAGGGTATATCATGGGCTATGGATAGAAGTGCCAGACGGTAGGCTCTAGGCACTACTAATACCTTCTAGTCCTCCCTCTAGGGTCCACTCTGTATACAATAACCCTTTGTCCCAGCATACAGATTTTCCCTTCCCTTGAGAATCAGGTGCTTCATTAGCTACCTGTGTCAGGCCTTGCAATGTAGGGTCTGAGAGCTGAGCCTGTCTCAACTCTCTCTTTGTGACCCTTCCCAACTCCCCTTCCACAGGAAGTCTGGCATCCTCTGATAGTGGTGTCTCACTGTCAGCCTGGGTATTACTACTCACCTCTACCTTTGCAGTCACTCTGTCCAAGGGAACATCAGTACCCACAAGCAACTGTATCTCACATTCAGTCTCACTGCTACAGAGTAGCTCCCTCCCTGAAGTAACCACCTCACCAGTCCTGACTGCAAGTATGCAGTATTTCTGGGTCTCCTCCAGGCTACCAGACCCACATGCTTGTCTCCTAGCCTGACTGTGCGTAACTGCAGAAGCACATGGTACTGCCTCATCCAAATCCTTCCTTATGAGGACATCTGCAGGATGGTAGTTTGATACCCCTGTTGTCTCAAGACAACCTACTATTGGTATTTTGTCTTCTCCACTTACTGTTTCTCTCACCTTTTGTTCTTTATCTTGCCTCTGTCAACATCTGTATGACACATGGCCCCACTGGTTGCATTTAAAACATTTAACTCTAGGTCCTGGATGTATAGCTGGACTAGTGGCTTCCCCTGCTACTGGCAGATTCTGTTGAGGCAGTCTGTGCTGCCCACCATGGGTTCCTTTAGATCCATGAGCAGTACTGGGGTTCCTTTCCTGTGCAGTGATGCCATACTTGCTAGGAATAGGTCTCCCTTCTTCCCCAACTCTTCTGAAGTAGCACATTGTCTCAGCTAACCAGATCTTCATGTCCTCAGGCAAAGTGGTAAGGGCTTGTTCCCTCACCAAAAGGTCTGCCAGTCCTTCAGTAGTGGTGACCTGACATCCACTCACCCACATATGAAAATAAATGCTCAGTTCAGCAACATATTCACACACACTTTTGTCTGCTTTGCGTCTATGCTCACAAAACTTTTTCCTATAAGTTTCAGGTGTTAGCTTAAAACATTCTAACATGTGATTCTTAACAGCAGTATAATCAAAATATTCACAATCAACAAGTTTAGACAACACAGTTACAGCTTTACCATGGAGTAAGGGGGTCAGGAACTGTACAGAGAGCCTTTGGTCAACATCATACTGTTTACATACCCTCTCAAAATTATCCACCTCTGTAAACTGCAGAATAAATTTACTGACCTTTTGTGCTTCTGAGGTCCAGTTACTCCCTTCCCCATTGCCTCAATGACTCTGGGGAAGAGTCAGCATCTCCTTTTCATGCTGCCTCTGCCAGTCCTTTTCCACAGCTTCCAGGCATAGCAGTTTCTCATTCTCCTCAGCCTGCAAATGTTGCAGTTTCTCATTGTCCTCACTCTCTAGATGCCTCAGTCTCTCTGGTTATTCTATTTCCACACACTTGGCCTCCAACTCAAGTTTCTTTAGCTCCAGACAGATTTTTAAGTTCTCTGTAGAAAGGTTGCGATGTCCATTCTCTGAGTGTGGTACATCTCCACTGCCAGTCTGATCATCCTCATGGTTGCTGTTTTCTGATGCAGTTGTGACCAAATCTGCAATCATTTATGCCTTAGTCAGGTTTCCATGCACCAGTCCCCTAGCCTGGCACATCTCAGCCAGCTGGTTGCTTGTCAGCTTTCCTTCTCCTCTGCTGACACGCTTGCCTGCTCACCCTGATTAACTAAGCTAACAAAAGAAGTAAAACAATTGTGATCTGAACTCTGAGTCTTCACTGCGTGGCTGATTTAGAGTACAAAAATTCCTTCAGTGATCACTGTACAAAAGCTACTGGAATTCACACTACCCACACCACTACAAGCCAATCAGTATTTGCCAATCAATTAATATGTGGTGTGCATATCCCACCACTGCCAAACAATTAATATGTGATGCCCGTGCACTGGCCCAGCAATCAGTGAGCCTCAATCTTCACCACTAACACCAGTGAGGTGTGTCCATATAGGGGAAAGGATAATAAATACACACACAGTAAAGTACAATTTCCCTTAAGAGCACACAGAGATCACAGTAAGTCTGTGGCTGGTTTCTCCCTTTCTCCCCACTGGCACAGCTATTGGGTTCAGATTTCAGCCTAGTGGACAAGCTAAAACCTCCAGCACCCTCTCTGTCCAACCAGTGCTTCGCGTCCCTGCCCAAGCAGCTGACACACACACACACACACACACACACACACACACACACACTTTGAGATAAGAGTTATATAGAACTTCACAGACACTCCTGGGGAAGGCTGGCACAGGTTCTCTAGCTGTGCCCCTTTTACCCAGACTATCTTGTAGCACCACTTGCCACCACCCACTAATATTATCAGCTACTAAAAGGCCCTTATGAAAGGGTGCCCAATTATACTGTGCAAGATTATTATCCAAATGTTAAGTGCAGCTGAACAGTCAAGGCTTATTTGGAATGACTTTGTACAGTATCACTATATATATTCAATGTACTCTAGAGATTAAATTATCTCTACACAAAACAGCGACAATTGAAAGGTTTAATAATATTTAATAATAAATAATAAAAACACAAGACAATACTTCTTGCTACACAGTGCTAGTCAAGAGTTCAGAGATCACAGAGAAATACTTAAAATAATACAGTAGAAAAGTTCTGACATCAATACAGAAAAAAGACTAATCTAATCTTCCTAGTTCCTAGCTATATCTAAGAGCCTGTGAGTGCTAAAGTTCGATTGATTACAATGTCAATTTCTGTTGCTCCATCTTCCACAGCGATTTTGACTTCCTCCAACCTTGTCTTCAGTGGTGTCTGTCCTTCTGGAAATCCTGTAGCCACTGAGGCTACAGGGATATTACAACCAGCAGCCTTCAGTACCTTCACGGCATCAGAGACTCTGGATGGATAGACACAAACTGCACCAGTCGTAATGCCTGCATTATCCATCTTTAGGCTCTTCAGAAGATCCTTTCATGGATGCTTGAAGGACTGTCATCTCCTGAAAGAGTGGTGAGGTCAATGCATGTGACAGCCTTAATTAACCATGCAGCTTGAAAGTCTTTTTTTACAGTTCTTCGTGTCTGAATTTGCTCTGCTCATCTCAGAACTGCAGGTTGATTCACATGGGACAGCCATCCAAGATCAAGTGGTATTGCAGGATTTCTGGCTGCCATAACGCTTCGAAAAACTGAACAAATAATAATAATAAAATAAGCCAAGAACAAGTCTATAGCACAGTGCAGTGCCACATGTCTGTGCAGCTGGTAAGGAAGCCAAAGCAATAAAAGAAATTATACATGTAAATTCTAGCCATTAACTCTGGCCTGAATAGAATAGGCAAAATGCCTCCCTCTAGACATCTCGGCTCTGAGTTTTATATCAAAGAATTTCACAATGCTTGACTTATCAGCTTTCTTACAGCAGAGTGCACTGTTGTTGCATTTTTTGCAGTTCAACATCAAATACAGTCCTTTCAAATTTAAGGGAACAAGACTTTGGCTTATATTAATATTTACAAATGACAGAATTATCTACAAATTCTGTCTAGGTAGGCTGGCACCTTTCATTTATCTTCACATAGTTGTAGTTGCTAAGATCTAAATATGGATGATGGAAGTGTTGGTTTATCTGAATGGATGTTTAATGGAATTGGGATGACCTTGAATAAAGATAAGAGTTTCGGTGATGAGGTGAAAATTGGGGGATGCGTACTTTTCAATAAATTAAATGTCTTTACTAGGGATAACATTTTGGAAAAATGATGTAGTTATGATGCAATGGGAAGGTTTGATAAAGGAAAGAAATTCTGTATTAATGGGAAACATGGCATATACTGTATGTCAAATGTTTATATGATCCCAGAAAAATATAAAAAGGAAATTGTGCAATTGATACTTTCTTTCACAAGGGGTTCATGATTAAATCCATGTGAAAAGAGGTTTGCTGTATATGAGTGAAGATGAAGGAGGACTGGGGTTACTAAACTCAGTTGTTTATCCTGCTTCTTTAAACTTGTATAGAGTATTAAAGTGGGTAAAGAAAGAAAATGAGAAATTAATAGTGAAAAAGTTTAAATATAAGTACAAAGTGTTCTTGGAGAAGATAAGAATAAGAAAGAGAAAAAGAATATATGAATAAAAAAATTAAAAATTATCTTGAAGAAATTCTAGCATGGAGGATAAAAATTGATGACATAGAGAAAGATAAACAGATGTACTATAATAAGGTGATTAAACAATATTATGTAAATACATAGAAGAAGTTAACAAATTAAGTGATTAATGCCATTAAAATAAGGAAAATGGTGTATGAAGATGGTAGAATGTCAGGATTTCTCATGGGGACTGGTAATAAATATGTTATCAGTAAAGGGGAATATACCATATAAAAAGAAAGTTGAAACGCTGTTTATTTTGTGGAGAGGACGAGACAACAGAACATATTTTTTGAAATGTTAAAGAATGGTGAAACTCTAGAAAACATGTAAAGAAAACATTTAGAGAATATTAATCACATAAATGGTATGGATATGGATATGTTTATGTACAGATATAAGAAGAAAAGAATATGTGAGAAGGGTAAACAAATTAAAGGGTATTTGGAGAGAAAGATTAAATTAAATTTTGTTTAATGAGAAATGGATTTTGGCAGATATAGTGCAAAAATCAGATTATGGTTGTGGAAGAAGGAGTGGGGGGCAGTTATGGAAGAACAACAATGAGGATAATATAAGAAAAAAATATGTAAATATGTAGGGAATGTTTTTTATGTTGTGATCAATAAAGGACCCCTGCTCTTTTCAATGGGTGCCAGTGACTGAAGCAGATGGGACCTTAGTTTAACATCTCATCTGAGTGGCCAGATCAAAATAATAGACACCCTCATATTATTGCACGCCCAGTAGATGCCAGTTTTAAGGGTATTTGGGAAGAAAGTGAAAAGCAGATTTTATGTTGGGTAACCAAAGGTCTTTGAATTGCTGTATAACAAAAATGGCATCATGTAGGAAAAAATGCTGTACCTTAGCATCCTCCTTGGTTATACCATCATTAAATGAGACACCCCCCCAGAAAAGATAAATGTTAGATTAATCTAAATTCCTCATCCTTTTTCTTGGCTACCAAACCAATGGGAGAAACTGTCAAAATCTTAAAAGGTAGATTTTGTTAAGAATCAACTATTTTGCTTTTCACAATCTCTTTGGCTAACCAACCCTTCGCTGTGGTCTCCTTAACTTTTATTAACCATAAATTCTTGCGGGATGGGAATCTAATAAAAACATTGCACCTGACTGAAAAATCAAACTTGAAATCATGTATTAATTCAGCCCCATTGTGTTTCTTTGTATATTCTTTTAATAGTTCTGTTATGACATCTGTCTTTATAAGTGTGTGATTCCATTCTGGTTTATCTAAATCTCCAAAAGAAATAGGATTTATTGTAACCCCAAAAGGAAGGCTTATCCCACTCCAGTTGTATATCTGCAAAATTAACAACCTTGTCAGTTGTGTTATTCAAAGCTATGCTGCTTTTACCCTCTCTGAATCAACACTTAGAAGCAGAATGTTTACCCCTACAAATGGAACAAATGTGTGGAAATTTGCAAGATGGACAGGCACAATCAGCAGCAGTAAAAGTCCAATATGGTTTAATTCTAGGGCCTATTAGCTCTTCAGATTGTCTAATACTGGCCGTTGCCTTTGCAGTCATAATGCTTAGCCACGTATCCACATGCTACACTTCCCATTTTAACAGTCTATCCAATGCCTTAAGCTTTGTGAATTTTTGGTCATGCCATAGTTATGATAGGTCTTCCTTTACAAAATATGCCTTCTTCATAATAACAAACAAACAACAAGATTAGCAAATGCATTAGATATTATTTATTCTGTTTCTTGTTTTTGTAAAGTATACTGCTTTGTAAATGGAAGTTCACATTTTTGAGCGCTTGCAAAGAAATATTCCCTCTTATGTAGTTTCTTAACCCAATACTTGCATTAGGATTATTTCTAATACTGTTTGTTTACATCTACTCCTTGTCTGTTTGTGTCTTTCGTCTTTTCCTGGTTAGGGGTCGCCACAGCGGAACTCCGGTCCGCTAATGATTGGCAGTTGATTTTTACGTACCGGCTTGCCAGGCCTGACGCACAACCTTCAACGAAGGCACGCCCATTCATGCATGTCTCCACGCAGAAGACGCTCTAGCTGAGAATTGAACTGGACAGCATTTTACTGTGAGGCGACAACGCTACCGCAGCACCACCACCGCGGGACTACATCTACTCCTTGTCTACATGTTGAAATTGATCTCTGGACCAGTTTACTTACCCAGTTAAATGATTTCTAAATAAATTAATTAATTAGCTCTTCAGATCAATTAATTAATTTAATACCTACACAGATAAATGTACATAGACAGATACATGCATTTTCTGTTAGAGTATCCCACAGTTCACTGTCCACAAAAGAGAAGGTATACAAAAAGAAGACAATAGTGGAACTCTGAAAAATAGAAATCAGTTATTTTAAAATCTGTAGTAGAAAAAAGTAATGATAAAGATTTCAGGGAAAGGTTGGAAGTATTTAATTTTATATCAGCAATCACCATCACCATCATCAAACTCCTCTTTTTTCTTTTTTGCATTTTCTACATAGGGTCAGTGTGTCAAATCAGCTGTCACCATACCTCTCAGTTTAGTGCTTCTCTCTCCCACCTTCCTTGACAGTCATTTCTGACTGTTGCAGGTCTTCTCTCATACAATCCATCCA
This sequence comes from Protopterus annectens, assembly GCF_019279795.1. Lineage (NCBI taxonomy): Eukaryota > Metazoa > Chordata > Ceratodontiformes > Protopteridae > Protopterus > Protopterus annectens. The sequence continues at coordinate 270,171,327 of NC_056745.1, read as the reverse complement.
TATCTTTGCTGGGTGTCCTCTTTTCCTCTTGCCTTCTTCCTCTCTGTCCCAAAAATTTTTTTATAGTAGCAAAGTTTGCTTAATTAACTGATCATACAAAGTAAAAAATGTCACAAACTAGCAAAACTTATAGCAATACATTTCCAAATTCATCGATTAAGGTACAAAGCTAAAAAACTTGAACATATAAGCTTAACTGTTTTTAATGATACACACAAGCTGAATAGTTGTAGGCTACTGTTTGACTTACAAATGCAGTTATTTTTAAAACATTATGGCTACACGAGAAAACTCTTTCAGATATATAACAAAATTTCATATTCACCATATGCAGCTCTTTTAGAACATTGGTTTAAAAAATTGAGCAAGAAATGCAAATTAAATTCTATATCTAAAAACCAAAAAAAAAAATGATACCTATTTGGGAAAGCAAACCGCACCCTTTATTGAAGCAAGTAAATTGTTATTACTTTCATCCATAAACAAGAACTTTTTCAGCCCAAAGTGATAAAGGGACCATCATGTTGTAAATAAAAATACCAATCCAATTTACTTAACAAAGAGATTCTTATGAAATACAAAGATAAAAATGCAAACAACAAAAAAAGACTAAACATAATGAACAAACCAATCAGTTTAGACCAGAAAGAAATACTGATGGATAGGATCATAAAACAGGCACGCACACACACACACACACACACACACACACACACACACACACACACACACACACACACACACACACACACACACACACAGGAAAACTAGCGTTTGTTGGTGCCTACTTGGTTGATGCTCAGAACATGATCACTGAAAAGTTGCTGGCATCATATCACTGTTAGAGAAGAGTGAGAAGGTGATTGTTGCACTTTTTATCATACTCCCACTTGTCTGGTTTTATGTAGTCTTGGAGTTAGTATATAAATTTGTGTATATACATATTACCCTTCACATCAGAGGTATAGGGGCTTGTCCCCCTAAAAATGAAAATGCTTTTGTGTTTTGCAACCTTGGGAATGTCATTGTTTTGGGCAGGGATCTCTCAAGGTTTTACTGGGGTTCTAGGGTTGAACAAGTGAATGTTGATTAAACAAAATCCAATTATGTGTAATAAAGTTCCCACACACATAAAAGAAAAAAAAAATCACAAAAAAATGACCTATTAGAAAACACTCAACAGTCAAGCAGACCAGTGGGGATATGGGCCTACCACTGCCAAGGAGAAAATAAGACTCATCCAATGGCAGAAGGACCAATAGACTGGTACAATGCAAACAATGATAACCAGTCAAAGAGGCTCATGTGAATCAGATGCATGAAATTCTGAAACAGAAAACAAAGATCAAGTTAGAAGAAACAGATATAACTTAACTATCAACAAAAGCAACAAAGCCCTAGAGCTATGGGAATGGAAAACAAACTGGACAATGGTGATTGGGGAGAGGGAAAGAAGAATACCCATCACTGATTTTCACTGCACTGCGATAATACTGCAGTGGAGTGAAAATTAAAATTCGGAAACAAAGTAATCAACGCATGAATCCAGACAGCTAATAATATTGAGAAAAGAAGACCTTAACCAAATGGTGAGTGTGCCTGGACTGAAAGTGGTGAAGGGGGTATGAAAAACATGGAGAAGGCCTAGACTACAGGATGGGGTGACAATACTAGGAATGTTGCCTCCTGAAATGTGAGTGCACTGCTCGAATGCAGAGAGAGCTGAATTTGGAAATGGAAATCTTAACTACCATCCAGCACAGGACAGAAACAGAAGGTCCTAACACTGGGCAGCCACTCAGCAAAAGACAAAGAGATGAAGAGAGTAGGAGCCAAGGGGGAGTAAACAGGTGTTGGATGCAGGTGGCTTGGCTAAAAGATGAAATGAAGTTAGAAATATTACTGAGAGCACTAATGTTTTACTCTAAAGCTTCTATGAAAACTTTAACCTTCAACAAAACAGCATTATCACAAGAGATCAGGCCCAGGATGACTTAAAAACAAATATATGTATATAAATGAAAAAAAGGAAAATGAACACAGACAAAAACAGAAAGAAAAACTAAAAAGGGGTTAAGGTAGTAGGGAGATTCTGACTGGTAGAGATTTTACCTAAAAGCTGATTAGAAGGGACTGCAAAAATGGGAGAATGAAAAGTCTTCATACAGAAGAGTGGGAGGGGAGTCACTGATGGAAACATCAATGGATAACATAGAAGCCTGTGGCATATGGACCCCTCTGTTCAAGCAGTGCTGATGATAGTATAAATGCTTACTAATGGGAGTGACAACCAATTATGACTAATAAACACTCATACAACAATGTGGTAATCCAAAAGAAGGACAAACAAACTGACCAATCAGACACAATTTTCTCACTTGGCTAGCCAATGTGAAAATAACCAGTAGGATAGCCCCAGTCATATGTCCACAGCTTATTGAAGGGACTAATGTGAATCTTCACAACATAGCACTGCATGGGGACTCAAGGCAGATGGACCTGGATAGATGGTGAATAGATGTTGCTGGATGAGCCAGTGTGAACCAAGAGCCTAAAGCTTGAAGGAAAAGACATACTGGGAAGTAGGATATAAAGTAAAGGGCCCAAGTAGCTGAAGCAGGAAGGAAATATACAAGAAACAGACTGTGCTAGCTTTGAGACACCCTGGCAATTCTCCATATTAAAGGAGAATGCAACAGGAACTCAGAGGAGACAAAATCTGGGGGGGGGTCTGAAAAGAAATGAGTATGAACCATAATAAAAAAAAAAAAAACATAAAAATGCACCCCATAAGGGTATTAGAAGGTAAAACAAACCATAGGCTGGAGAGTATATACTAAGATCAGAACTCCAAATAAAAAATAAAAAGAAAAGAAACTCCAAGCGATTGCATGAGCATCAAGACTGCAAACCATCTTTGCCCAAAAAACGTTGAAATCACCCTAAACATAATGACAATAATCACTGGTCATAAAAAAATGTTGGCATGATTAATGATGAGAAACAAAAACAGGGCACGTTAGAAAGATGAGGACGTCAGCTGAGGAGGCATGCAAGAAGAGACAACATTTGCAATAGAGTGAGACAGAAACAACAACATTAAAACCATACAGCTGGGGTCATTATCAAGAAGCGAAGGTCTAGCGCAGTGTGGACAGCTGTTAGGAGCTGACATGTAGTAAGGGATGGAGTAAGAAAATTTCAACCAAGAGAAATAACCAACATGAAATGCAGACATTTATTGTGAAAGAAAAGATGTTTATTATCAAAAAGCATTTACTGGTAACAACACCTAGCAATGAACCAGAGATGGCCACATGTTCTTTGTGCTTTTCTAATAGAAGTAAAATCTTAAGTGGATCAAAAAAGAGGAGGCTAAGCAAAGAACCCAGACACAGACCTCATGTCAACTAAGGCTAAGAAACACACAGCATTGCAGATTATCAAGCCAGGATGACCAAGAAGCATTTTCAATGAATGAGAAGTGGTCTCCTAACCAAAACACAAAGAGATCCAAGCTGAGCAATGTAAGTGATGATGGCCAGAGAGGAAAAAAGGAGCAAAGAAACCTAAGAAAATATTACATTTAATCCTAAACTGAGGGCTGTAACTAAGGACAATCACTTTACAAAGAAGCACCTCAAGAAAGAAAGAAATAATAGGCTCATAGACTAGCTGCCGCTACAGGTCATTTTAAGCGTAGCCAGTTTTCCTTCAAAGGTGAGAATTAAACACTTTGTTGTGTTTGCAAGATAACCACTTTAACCATTATGCCAACCTCCCAACCCTCTATAATTCAGGACAGGAGTGTTACTAACTGAAAGAAGCAAGGGCAAGGTAACATAGAACAACAAAATAAAACTAGATAGCATGAAGACAGTAAAGTAAAACAGAAATGACAAACAACATGGATATGATTGGCAGCAAAAATGTCACATCAACAGTTACACTAAAAAACTAAAATGCTTTCTTGAACAGAGAACAGACAAACTTTTACCATTTAATGCTTTCATTCTTTAATTTAAAACAAGAACTTCTTCAAAGAAAAAAATAGTTAATTGATTCAGCCTTAAATAATCAAAACGCAAACATGCAACATTCAGATGACCACCACATCATAAAAATACAACTAAATCACAATAAGTAAGTCATTAAATAAAACAATACAATTTAAAAACAAAATCTGTAGAAATCAAATTCATAATAAATAAGTATAACTTATTACATGTTAAATAACCATGTTAAAATTCTAAATTAAATGATAAACGTGATATATTTTTGGTAAAGCAGAAATGAATGGTATACTGGAATAATGAAATGAAACAGCTAAATGTCCTGCAGATAATTAAAAAAAATAAAACAAAAATGACAGGCCCCCGGATTCATGAAGCTCGGCGCAAGGCCGGTGTAAGGCCTGCGCCGGCCGTGCAGTGTATAAATGGTGTAGTAGCACCATATGCATATTAATGAAGATGCGCCGCTACCACATCCACGTGCATAGGACACGTGTGTGAGTGCATGGGGCATTACTAAGCTGTGCCCGGAGGCGTGTCAATGTCGGCTGGCGATGAGCAACCTAAACTGCTGAATATTATAGCCTGCCTGCAATAGTAATTGCACCTATCAGTGTCCGTGGATAATGAAATGTATGCAAAGCATGCAAGACAGTTCACGGCCACACAAAATGGAGAACCAAACAGAAATGCACGCAACATAATATAAGTTTCCGTCCATGGAACAAATGATATTTAAAATCGTGTGTCCGTAATGTACTGCACTGTCAGAAGTTATACCCAGTGGAAGTAAAGCGCATCATGTCAGCGCGCCGCCAATACACACGTCTAGCCCCATGGGTATGGTCACCAGCAGTCCCACAGTGGTAGTGATAGTACACAGCAGGGCAGTTGTGGCTATATAACAACCGTAAAGAAACCTGACAGTCCAAATTGTATACCAAACACACACAGACATATGTATATTAAAATGTGCTATACACATGAACAGGAACGTAACCATCACATACACATAGGATGCTATATGCGGAACCGGGATATCCAAAAGTAGAACCCATGCATGCAAATGCAATACGCAACAACCCCAGTATAGCACATAACCCGCACCCATGTCCGAATGTCCACCAAATCCAGCTACCAGCCTTGCGCATCCGTACACCTGCACATAGCGAGTATTCCCCATATGTAGTAGGAAGTATCGTCTTAGGCAGTGTCCGGATTGCAAATATGTATCCCACGATTGTAAATATCCCATCACAGGTACGTAAATCCAAATGCCCGCGCGTTAATGTTATGGCAAAATGTGTGTACATCCCGTGTGGGATAAGTAACCTGTTGAAACCTCAGAGTTGTTTACACGCCACGGTGTCCATTACTGTACACATCTGGACAAAACATGTATGTGTAGTCACGGTACTGTTCAGTTTCTACACAGACATGCAATTCATACTACGCAGGATGGAACAGCTGTCCACCATGCAGGTCACCCCACTAGGGTTGCCACCTGTTCAGATGGCCAAGGTGGGACATCCCTTGTAGAAATGTGGGAATTTGCAGGATAAAACATACCCCCGGCCAGTGCAAAGGACAGAATTACATGTATGCCAAGATAAAAGCTTATGCCATAGCATTTGAATAGCTTATGCTATTCCAAATAATAGTTATGTGTACCAGATACAAAATACCTGTATCATGCAACTAGTACAGAAAATAAGAAATATATTATTGTCTTAAAATCACAGGACATTTGCCATGTCTTAGGTGTCATCGCAGGACACAACTGTCCAAAGTGGGACCTCCCCTCGCAAAGAGGAACAAGTGGTAACCCTACTCCCCACTGAATTATCGACAGTATATATTCAACTCAATCACATACCGACACCACCTATCAACCTATTACAGCAACAAAACCTGGACAAAGCCTAAAAGGATGGGTGGACAAATAGGGACAGATGTAATTACTGCTCTTACAAGCTTCGAAAGTTCACTGAATAATAGTATGTACATTAGCAGGAAATGCTGTGAAGGATGTGGGGTAGTCCACAGTATTACAGAGGTCTGTATATATATACTGTAACAAACCGTCACATATGTTGACTGTACTACTGCATACCCGTAGTTAATTCATAGTTACGTCATGTGCAAAATAATAACCCTCGTAAGAATGAATACAGGAAATAGTCAAATGTGAATGGGAACACCACTCACCGTGGATTATGTGTCGTAACCACCCCCACCCATATTATGTATTGCCAACATCATAAGCTGCTGACAGGTGCCCAAACACCTGTGTCTGTAAACAGATTAAATGTTTAAAATGGACAATCCCTGTCCATGTGCTTTGTCTGACATTTGAACACGGTCAGGGCAGTTCCGTTCACCAGTCGGACAAGCCTAAACCCAGATCACCACATGAACACCCTGACAATTAAAGACCTGTATGTGTCAGGAATATAAGCCTTTGGGTTCTGAATATCCCTGCAGTGATGAAATATGCAGCTTGGGTCCAGAGCAGTAGGGAATAGGGAATGTGTAACATGTAGTACCGCATTTTTCCCAGCAGGAGAATGGATGCCTGTGGTGAGGCATATGTTAATGTAGCTATGTACTATGGGTATGCATATAAATGAGTCAGAACACCAAACGTATACTGGTTACAGCATCCGGCCAATGTGAATGCAGTCTCGGTTGAACAACGACTACAGCACATATAATGTGAAAGTGTAACGAATGCATCTGTGCTGTACAGACAGTTAAATATGTAAAGGTGAGCGTGTGTTTACAAACGTCCGTTAAACGGATTACAGATAATTACTGGTACTGTCACAAGTAATAAAGCCCACGTAAGCACAAAGACTTAGTAAACATATGTAACCCACAATAAGGATATGTATGCGGCGTAACACACAATAAGGAAATGCAAGTGCGCCTGTGCGTGTGTGATCCGCTCACAGCATAGTAAATGAATGCTGTTTCCCCCACGTTAGTTATACATGGCTCAAACCCGTTAACCTTATAAAGTATGAAACCGGACTAAGCCATGCAAACTACCGGTACAAATAGGGACAAACCCCAGATATGTGCCAGAACAAACATAGAAAGTGGATAGAATAACGGGTGTGTCAGTAGCATGGATTCTCTGAAGGGTATGCAGTCGTAACCTGAACCGCTTGCCAGAAATCCTCACCATAAGTCTCAAATGAAATGCCACTACATTGCCAGATAGACACAGGTTTATGTAAAACACAGCGAAGATAAAGGGGCAAGCAGCTGTACACTCTGCGACAATCTGTATAGTGGAAAGGTATGGTATGGATATAGATATATGTGTATACACATAATCCACAGACGTAAACCAAAGCAAGTTATGAAATGAGGATTGTACATGTATATATGTATACACAACAGACTTATGTCCCGTAGATATGACATATGTACATAAATAGGCAACATTATATCTAATATGGGTAGACAAACAGACATGCAGGAAAGGTGAATAAACTGCAGCATTCAAAAACATTGGCCAGAAAGTGACAGTCCAGCAAGTTCTACACTTTAAACATGCAGATAGGTGTCCATTGCAGGACTCCATAAATTGAATCATACGTAGTGTCAACCGACATTGACGCAAAAGAAGTGACCGCAGCAAATACGAAATAGCTGTACATGCAACAGTATCAGGTGCAAGGGTGATGACACATGTGTCGATAGAATGTATGACGTATGAACTGATATCCGGAGAGTGGGGAGTGCATATAAGTGTCTCCACACTTCAGTAACGCACATTAAACATGTGTAATGGGTACTGTAGAGGGTTGTCAGGTATGGGAATCATGAGTATGCAGAAATGGGCCTAGGTGTTGTTTGGCAGGGATTTGTAGGCCCCCTCGTGGGAGTGATGTGGGTATAGCACACACCTATATTCTCAATAATGGGGCAAACCATCCACTGGATATTGCGGAAACCATTTTGGCAATATGTAGGGCCCTATATCAGTGTCATGTAGGCGATTATCATGGATGGACATGCGTCGACCAAGATGGTACCCATAACTGGCAAACTGTCAGAATAACACAGCTGCACTAAGGCATAGTACATGAAATACAAATAGGGACTATATTAGATATACCCCAGACAAAGTCAGAACGTTGTGAGAATACTGGCATACCCATGAATACGGATGTTATGAGTGTTACTAATCATGTAATGGAAATGTCAGTCACTATTATCTACCGCACAGTCCGTAATGCCTTGCCAGCAATTTACCAGAAAGGCACATCACTATGACAAATGTAACAAGGTCAAACGTCAGGGCGTTTACCCATAATGTGTACAGGTTAGGGGTATGAAGGTAACCTGTCCAAAATACATGTACAGAACTAGTGATACTAGGTGGACAGGTGAGAAGAAAGACATCAGGACAAATGAGAAAACATGTACAAGTCACACGCATGTACACCGACAAATGTGAATGACAACGTATGCCCTGTGAATGTCAATGTGGAAGGTTAATAGACACAAACGTAATGTGTTCCTCAGGGTGTCATGCAGTGTCACTGTAACAATGTCTAGTCCCCCAGACACGTACGTGAGCTCTGCCACTGACGGAAAGCGCAAATACTGGCGCACACATACGGTACATGATAGACCAATTAGTGTGGATAAGCAGCTGTTGGCCTGTGTGAGGAATACAACTGTCTGGGTGGGTGTGTCCTGCAATATAAATGTAATGGCATGTGGCCTGTGATGCTGCCATACAGTGTGTGTATTGGTGTCAGAAAGTTGATATTTTGTTACAGACACATACTCCGCAACTGTACAGATTTACGATGAATGTGCAGAGTTCTGCCTCATATGTTTGGTGTGTTCCATGTAACAGTAACATTCTGGCACTTCCATGATAACTGAAGACATGAAATAATGACAAACATGTGCATAAGACACCAAATCCGACAGAAAAGCCATACTAATGCAAAACCTATTATTGTGTCAACTATTTACGTTTGTAAGAGCAACATGTCAATACTGCCCCTATGTGTCCCACTATCAGATAAGGCCTTGTCCAGCAACTTGCTCTAGGAGGTGGAGTGGTATGAACAGAAACAGATACATGTGTGAGGAAACAGCAATATCGACTGCAAGATAATGCAGAAGGTATGAAATGCGCTGCAGTAGGGCGTGCAGTACTGTCCGCAGGTATGTGCTGACATGTCAAATGACACAGCAGTCTACATGAAGAACATTTAGGGCTGTCACCTTTACAAATGATGATACTGGGACATACCCACAGCCATGCACACAGCACAAATAGACATACACACATCAAAACTAGGCCATGATACATGAAGCCTCCGGCGTGTATGAGTACAGTGAGAGTACAGCAAGGATAGATGTCTGCCAAGATATACAGCAAATGCCTGTAAGGGCGTGTAACACCACCCGTAACACGGACGTTGCATGGACAATGTTGGGAGTTGCAACATACCCCATTGGTATGTGAAAGCTATGCAAATATGCGATACATGAAACAGTCAGCTGTCCATGCAAGAGCAGGGTTATGGGCAGAAAATAGATTATATATATATATATATATATATATATATATATATATATATATAGAGAGAGAGAGAGATACAGACATACACACACACACACATGTGGCAGGGCTGGTAATCGAACCTACACATGACTACCCTATCACACTACAGCATGACGCATTTACAGAACACGCTACCGAGACTACTAAACACAGCAGACACACAGGCATTCTACTAAGTGTGTGTCAACATCCGCAAAAACAAAGACGGCAGCAGGATACATCTGTGTTGCGAAGCGTCTAAAAGCATAACCTGAGTCCCCAGGCGGATGGGAGCATGCACACACACACACACACACACACACACACACACACACACACACACACATCTGGCAGGCCTGGGAATCGAACCTACACCTAACTACCCTATCACACTACAGCATGACGCATTTACAGGACGCGCTACCGAGACTACTGAACACAGCACTCCCAGAGGCATACTTCTAGGTGGGTGACATCATCCGCAAAGGCAAAGATGCCGATAGGGAATGTATGTGTTGTGAGGCATCTAAAAGCATTACTGTGTCCCCAGGCAGCTGGAAACACACACACACACACACACACACACACACACACACACACACACACACTTGGAAGGGCCGGGAGTTGAACACACACCTACCTACTCTAACACACTACAGCATTACGCATTTACAGAATGCGCTACCGAGATTACTGAACACAGCACTCTCAGAGGCATACTTCTAGGTGGGTGACATCATCCGCAAAGGCAAAGACGCCGATAGGGAATGTATGTGTTGTGAGGCATCTAAAAGCATTACTGTATCCCCAGGCAGCTGGAAACACACGCACACACACACACACACACACTTGGAAGGGCCGGGAGTTGAACACACACCTACCTACTCTAACACACTACAGCATTACACATTTACAGAACGTGCTACCGAGATTAATGAACACAGCACTCTCAGAGGCATACTTCTAGGTGGGTGACATCATCCACAAAGGCAAAGATGCCGATAGGGAATGTATGTGTTATGAGGCATCTAAAAGCATTACTGTGTCCCCCGGCAGCTGGAAACACACGCACACACACACACACACACACACACCCACACTTAGAAGGGCCGAGAGTTGAACACACACCTACCTACTCTAACACACTACAGCATTACGCATTTACAGAACACGCTACTGAGATTACTGAACACAGCACTCTCAGAGGCATACTTCTAGGTGGGTGACATCATCCGCAAAGGCAAAGACGCCGATAGGGAATGTATGTGTTGTGAGGCATCTAAAAGTATTACTGTGTCCCCAGGCAGCTGGAAACACACACACACACACACACACACACACACACACACACCTGGAAGGGCCGGGAGTTGAACATACACCTACCTACTCTAACACACTACAGCATTACGCATTTACAGAACACGCTACCAGGATTACTGAACACAGCACTCCCAGAGGCATACTTCTAGGTGGGTGACATCATCCACAAAGGCAAAGATGCCGATAGGGAATGTTTAGAGAGTGAGCGGTCTGAAAGCATATTACCGTCCCAAGGTAGACGTACACAAACACGCCAGTGCTGTCAATGGGCCAACTAAATATCTACGGAGCACAACAACACTGAATAGATACGGGATGCGCCACAGACAGTACACCTTTGAGAGAGCAACAAGTGTGTTCAATGTAGGCATCCATCGTGACATTGAAATTGGACATCTGGTGCCTGGATGACCACCATGGCTATACAGGATGTCAATGGCCATGCCCACACGTTTAGTATCACACGTCTGTTTGGAATGTACTGTGTGTCCATCTACACAATGGCGTACTGGGCATGCTCACACACTTAGCTGTTGCAAAGGGCCATCTTGCATGCACACTGAGTCTAATCATGGAGGGGCGCAGTGTGGAATGTACTGTGTGTCCATCTACACAATGGCATACTGGGCATGCTCACACACGTTGCTGTTGCAAAGGGCCATCTTGCATGCACACGGAGTCTAATCACAGAGGGGCGCAGTGTGGAATGTACTGTGTGTCCATCTACACAATGGCGTACTGGGCCTGCTAACACACTTAGCTGTTGCAAAGGGCCATCTTGCATGCACACGGAGTCTAATCTCGGAGGGGCACAGTGTGGAATGTACTGTGTGTCCATCTACACAACGGCGTACTGGGCATGCTCACACACTTAGCTGTTGCAAAGGGCCATCTTGCATGCACACGAGTCTAATCATGGAGGCAGTGTGGAATGTACTGTGTGTCCATCTACACAATGGCGTACTGGGCATGCTCACACACGTAGCTGTTGCAAAGGGCCATCTTGCATGCACACGAGTCTAATCACGGAGGCGCAGTGTGGAATGTACTGTGTGTCCATCTACACAACGGCGTACTGGGCATGCTCACACACTTAGCTGTTGCAAAGGGCCATCTTGCATGCACACGGAGTCTAATCACGGAGGGGCGCAGTGTGGAATGTACTGTGTGTCCATCTACACAATGGCGTACTGGGCATGCTCACACACGTAGCTGTTGCAAAGGGCCATCTTGCATGCACACGGAGTCTAATCACAGAGGGGCGCAGTGTGGATTGTACTGTGTGTCCATCTACACAATGGCGTACTGGGCATACTCACACACTTAGCTGTTGCAAAGGGCCATCTTGCATGCACACGGAGTCTAATCACGGAGGGGTGCAGTGTGGAATGTACTGTGTGTCCATCTACACAACGGCGTACTGGGCATGCTCACACACTTAGCTGTTGCAAAGGGCCATCTTGCATGCACACGGAGTCTAATCATGGAGGGGCGCAGTGTGGAATGTACTGTGTGTCCATCTACACAATGGCATACTGGGCATGCTCACACACTTAGCAGTTGCAAAGGGCAATCTTGCATGCAGATGGAGTGTATACACAGAAGGTCACAGTAAGGTATAACCACCCTCATGCACAGGGCAGTCACACATGCAGTGACCTGCACACACACAGCTGCCATCACAGCTGTCACAGGTGCAGGTCACACACGTACACACTGCAGTGTACACTGTAGCTGTCAAGTCAGCACCATGTCGTTGGTGCAGCACTACACAGCCTTACGGTCCCACAACACCATGTGACACATGACCACTGGGCTGTACAGCGGTGTACACCAGCTGTGCAGAGTACACACGTACCAACAGGGATCCAACAGGTGTTATGCATTGCAATGATACCAGTATACATGAACAGGTCGGCTCAAGACATACCATGGCCCTTACACAGCTGTGACACCTGAATGTTGCTGTACACCAATGAACACACATCTGGGTACGTCATACATGTGATTGTGTGGATGTGTGCATGGGCTGCACACACAACACATACATACATGGCCTTTGATGTACCTCGTGCATAACACTGGCCTAATCAATGCTACACATGCGAATTGAAGGTGGGCCCATGTCTGTTGAATGCTCACACTACAGGGGGTAGCAGTGTTGACTGGGATACATACCCTTGTACTGGTCGCCTGTGACACCCGTGATATCATACCGCAGTCCATGTGTTATGTATGTCAACACACATGTCCAACAATAGCAATGCATGCAAACATGGCAACAGGAGACACATGTGACATCTGTACTGTGCATGCAGCAAACATGCATGTGCAGTGGCCAATGTCCGTAACATAGTTGCACCTACCTACGACATGCAGACGCAATGCAGACCCATCCTTGACATCTGTATACAGTGACATACAAACAGCATGTATGGAGGGATGTGTGTACATAATGTGGTGAACCACCTGTCTAGATGTATGTGTGCAGGGGGTGGCTCACAGTTGTGTCACACACCATCCTATCATGCCATGTGCTAACTGTACGCTATGTCGCTGTTACGTGACAGTGCTGGCATAATGCATACACAGCGGTCAGGTGTTAACAACTATATGTCATATGGCACCTGTAACACCTACAACCTCCCGTGTGTATATAGCAGCACATTTGCCAGATATAGCGTTGGTACACATAATGCAATCAATACCGCTGCATGTCCAGCAAATGTGTCATCATATGGCTGGTGTATCATTCCCAGCACTGCCATGTGTCCGAATGTGTGACCAGGGATGCCACATATCACTGGGAATATGTCCCAGTTGCTACACATCCCTGTACACCATTGTAGAGAACTGTACATACATCAGTTTGGGAAGCATGACGTTCGCTGATGATGTGCATCACACACGTCGGCTGTCCATATACACATGTGTGATCACCACAGTGTGTGTGTGTCTGTATGTATGTCTGGTGCTTGGTGTGAGTGTGTATGCTAATATACGGTGGGAAATTATCACTGGCCCCACGTGTTGACTAACCCGTAATGGTGATGCATTGCACAACCCTGTTGATGTCATAGGTCCCAGCCATACTGGCTACCTGTGCATGTCCCTTCTCTGTGACACTTCGTGTGGGTGCATAGTACTGTGAGGGTGATGACCACACAGGCAAGGGTCCCCAGCTGCACACTATGGGGTGTGCGTTATAGTGGTGTACACCCCGTGACTGCGGCCATATTCACGTACTGTTACGGGTCCTACTGCTGCACAGTGTGGCCTCCAGCTACCAAGTGACATCTCACATCATCATTGGCCAGGCCGCTGTGTACAACCCCTGCACCATGTCACCATACCTGTAATGTGTCCTGCTATGTATGTCACATCTCTGTCCAGTGTAGCCTGTGGCACCGACCACATGCGTCAGGTGCAATATATGTGCGGACATCTGTGTCATGTTTGTGTGTCCAACACTCAGGATGAGGGTACATGTAGCATGCTGATATTGCCAGACGTGCCTGTGTGTACTCCACAGTTACACATGGGGGACTGCAAACACTGCTACCTGTAGGCACATGCAAGTACACCATAGGAGGGAGCCAGGGTATCACAACCAACATGGTGCTACAGATGTAACCGAGACACATACCATGAACACATCACAATGCATGCTGCACCTGCACTACATGATATGACTGGTGCATGTCGACAGTACACAACCTATGTCACATACACAACTCAGTATTCACACACAACCACTGCAACATACACATCCCTCACTATGCATACACAGGTATTACATACACCTCTCACTATGCTGTTCACCCTGTGCATCAGAATATTTGTGCATAACCCTGCACCGATGGTGTGGATGACAGGGATGCGGCACAGGCTTCATCATATGCACAGGGTGATATGTTTGCCACGGACATAGGCTGCACACAACCACTGCAACATACACATCCCTCACTATGCATACACAGGTATTACATACACCTCTCACTATGCTGTTCACCCTGTGCATCAGAATATTTGTGCATAACCCTGCACCGATGGTGTGGATGACAGGGATGCGGCACAGGCTTCATCATATGCACAGGGTGATATGTTTGCCAGGGGCATAGGCTGCACCAGTGGATAACATCATGTGTGTGTCTAAGGGCCGGTGAGTTGACTGGACATATCTGTGCAGAATGCATGTGGATGTTTTGGAGCCCTACAGTTGTGTTTGCTGTGTGCGTGTATGTGTGTACACAGTTCTGCCATTTGTGATGCCTACACGGGGTATAATTGACAGCCCCAGATTGTACAGTGCAGGTTGTACAGCTCACTGTGTCTGTCCACGACCACGTGACCTGTGCCTGCCTGGGGTTGCACGGGCACTACCAGGTGGAGGTACAGAGTGGCTACTGTCTGATGACACATGTCCGCTGGAAACGTGTCCCCACTGAGACCATCAAGGGCCAACTCCACGTGGCCTGCTGTGTCCTGGTGTTGACAGCGCAGCAGCAGCTGCACTGCTACTGGCACTATGGGAGTGGGCATGTGAGGTGGCATGGTCACGTCAACCTACACTAGGTGGTGTTGCTGGCCTATGTCCACGTGGCCTACGCCTCACTCCTACCAGGTGTTCCAGCACAGACAGCTCCCGCTCGCGGATTGCCATGCCTCAGTCAAGGATTCCGACCATTTCACCTAGTCGACGATCCAGAACATTAGCAATCTGCTGTTGAGCATTTGCCAATGCCTGGATGTTGTCATTTAGGGCATGGATAGCAGCCCTCTGCAGCCTCTGCCCTTCTCTGTTCTGCCGTTCAGCACGTGCCTGTGCCGCCATTACAGTCTGGAACATGCATCTGGTGATACCAGCTGCTGCACTCTGTCCTGCAGGTGCATGTCTGCCAGAGGTCCTCCTACGAGCAGCACCGGCCACATGCCTATGTGGCGCATCTGCAGTCATTACACTGACACCATGGTGTGTAGACACACCTTCTGTAGCCACCACACGTTCCTGTTCCACGCCAACAGACGCTGACTGTCCTTCCTCTATGGCCACCGGTGATGCAGTATGTGTTGGCAGCAGAACTGTGTGCGGGGAAGAGGGGGACATAGCTGGGATGGTAACCATTGGCACAGATTCAGCCCCTGACAACCCTGCCTGTACCTGATGCATATGTTCATCACCACTAGTATCTGTGGGGACACTAACATCAGATGGACCGCAGGAGGGTAACGCACCTACATCACCTGTGAATGCAAAGAAATACTGTAAAGTACAATAGACACAGACACAGACACACACACACACACACACACACACAGACACACACACAGACACACACACACACAGACACACACACACACACAGACACACACACACAGACACACACACACACAGACACACACACACAGACACACACAGACACACCATGCATGTGATTTGTCAGATGGCATGCAGCATGCCTGCGATACAGCAGAGGGCATGCAGCTCAGACATTAATAGTGTTAGTAAGCATACCTCCCTGGGGTGCACACTACAGCAAGCAGGTGTCATATCAGTAGCCATGCAGTTCACACATTCATGGTAGTATGCATGCATCCCCGTGATACACCATGTGGCCCAGAACAGGATAATAGTACACAAGGCTGACGTGACCTTGACATGTAATCTGCTGACATGTGCATTAACATGCATACATGTATGACACAATGGTGTCCTGACACATGTACAGCATCATAATGGGCTTCACATTGCAGTGTTGTGTGTATGCCCTACAGATAGAATGCATGTTTAGCAAATGTGCATGAGCATGGGAGGGTAGTGTGAGCCATCTACATTGCTATACAGTGTGAAGTACAGACACTGTGCCATTGCATGGCAACATGAGGCATGTATGTTGCTGTAGAATGCATAATATGTACACATTGCATAGCCATAACTGCAACACAGTCGTGATGTTCGACAGATCGTATATGGTAGACTTCAGTGACACCTCCAGTAGCTGTGCACAGGCTTTTAGGTTGTCCAGTGTACCACATCAACTGTATAATCAGTCAACTAAGACTATAATTGGACCATGTGTGGACAATGTGCAACAGGGTGTATACACATCCCAAGTACTGTGTGGCTACATGTCTCTGGCCATCCCCCATGGCCATGTGTGCATATGTGTTGGCCAATTGTGTGTGATGGGCATCTACTCCACATGTCTGTGTGGTCCCATATGACATACACCCATACATGTCAGATATGTCACAATCCACAGGGCTATGCAGACAACGGGTTGTATGTTTGGTATGTGGGGTATAGGTCATGCGATAGTGTGACAATATTGCAGACAGAACACTACATGTCTGGGACATGTCAGTTGGCACATCACAATGTGTGCACCCAATGCAGGGGCATATGACACAATGGTGCACTTGTGGGCTGCCCATATCACAGCTCACTGTGTGGTACTGTGTGTGTACCACACATGTTGTTCCAATGCATACTACATATGCCTCCATTGTAGAACACCTCCACCGTTGTATGCACAGCTGACCACACATGTTGCATTGACAAGTACTGTGGTTTCAAGTCTGTGTATCATTACGTTTGTATATATTGCACATGGGTGGCGTGTGTGAATGCATGGTGGTGCGACCTGCATATTGTGACTGGAACAAACATCAAGTGTGCAAGTGTTAACTGGCCACATGGCAAATAGATCTACACTGTAACATGCCTGATACTGATGACAGTCTCACCTGCAACGGACCCATGTCTGTGCGGCACGCCAGAGGTACCTGTATAGGGGTGACACACCAGTATGAACATTATCCATGACTGTATGACAGCCACAGGTTGCACTGTGCATGTGAACTCATTCACCTGTGTAATAGCATATAGTATGCACATGTGTGCATACACAACATAGCATGCTGTAGTATGCAGCATGTGTGTCCACATACCTGGCATATGTTGTTACTTTACATAATGTACAGTGACACATGCAACTACATGGGATATAATAGCCATATGTGCATTACTGACTTACCAGGCAACTCCAGGCTCATTGGTTGGGAGACATCCACCTCCACGATGGCAGCTAGTGTTTCTGGATGCTGTTCCCTGGGTGTCCCCAGACTGGCCAGTAGCTCCTCGGTGTGTGTGAGTGGGGGCTGGGTTGGTGGCCCACCACCTGTTCCACCTTGTTCCCTGGTGATTGCAGTGGCACACTGTTTTGGATGTCGTATCAGGTCCGTGCAGTGTCTGCGCACCTGCTGGTAGGTGCGGTTATGGCCACCCACATCGTTCACCCTCCTGCGTAGATCCTGCCACAGGTCATCCCACTGCTGGGCATGCTGTGGCACATGGCTGAACAACAAGTCATAGTTGTCATGGAGCTGTGGAATGAGGACATCATCCTCCTGGCCGGTGTATGCTGGGAGGCGTGTACGGGGCATTATCTGTAAAACATAATGATGGTGACAGTTCACAGTTTCAGAGATGTACAGAGATACTGCTGCACATACAGTATGTACAGAGATACTGCTGCACATACATTTCTATGACATCTACTGCATCTGCACAGTTATCTTTGCAAAGCATCATGACACTGACATGACTGACGTGTTTGTGTTACACATGTCACACCCATTATGCATTGGATATCATCACCATATATGTGTGTCACCTCATTACAGTGTTCATACTCCATGTAAATGCTGTCTTGCTGTGGGCATGTCTATTTGCCTGCACTTGTGTTCTTACCTATCTGCACATGCCTCGATGTGTCCACGGTACTACTGTTGACCTGGATGCTGTGTATATGTCACATATCAACACAGACACAGCCGTAATGGACTTGAGCAGTGACAATGCACACATATGCATGGACACCTGTACATGCATGTGTTTTGCCATAGACATCTACACAGCACTGTACAACTGTTCAACATCCTGAGACGGATCGCCTGTATTACACATGTGATAGACATGGGACAATGGATAGTCAGACGACATTCACAGGGATGGTCATCAACCATAGCATGTGCGGGCACGGTTTCCACGCTGTTACAGACTGCCATTGTGCCACCGCAAGCTGCATCAGTGCCACATTACTGATCCAGTCAGTTGATAGTACATCTACCATGCGGCCATCACACCATGTATGACTGGGATGACATCTGCAGCTTTGATGGACAGGGTTGCATGGTATGGCGGGAGTATGTCACATATATGGCACAGGGATCTGTCCAGCCTGTGGTGATCCTAGTATTAGGACGGTGGCTGTCCATGACATATGTCATATAGATCAGGATATGGACATGTAGCATGTCCATCATGATGGTGTAGCAAATGTCCTTCTGCAAGGTAGACAGCATGCTGCATAGTGGAGGTGTGGATTGTGAATGCTGGTATCGCACATCCATGCATAGCCATTACCCCTTACAGGTGGTATGTGATCCAATATTGGTCACCACAGTGCTGTATATGCCTGGCCAGTGATATCCGTGCTCATGGATGGCACCTTGACATGACATGGGTACCTCATATGACTACCTAAGGGGCCTGGAGACGTCACCATGTTGGGGGGTGCACTGCACAGCACCATCCCTTACACAGTGTCCATAATGTTAACCACAGCCTAGGTAGGAGTGTATGGGTACAGGGATGTTCACCTAGCGGTGACACTGCTGGTATCATCCATCAGACTGTGCACATATGTCACACACCTCACCCACACAGCCCATTCTGTATGTTGTTCACAACACTGACACAGCTAAACTGATAGGTCATAGCCATTCACAGCCATTCACAGCCTTACATACACAGATGCCTAACATTTGTCTGTGTGGTATGGGCTACAATGAGGGTGGGGTACAACACATTAACCCTGTTCTACTGTATCTGGCACTGATGTGCTGTGCACATGTCACTCTTGCACCTTTTGTAGTTGTGAGTCTGTCAACAGGCCACTGGTGGAACACTCCTGTGACATGCAAAGGTATTTGTAATCAAATATCCATGCTATCTTGTACATCTGTACTGCTAACATCTTCAGTGCTAATGGTTCATGGACATGCACATGCACACCATACTCAGCAGGGTTATAGTGCGGTGCCACCCTAAATGACTGTCATCACCACTTGTGGGTTGATATTATCCAACACCCTATCTGTATTGTATGGTCATGCTAGGTACTTGTTCAGAACATGTGAGCATGTCATGAACTACTGATTACTATAGCGCCCATTCCACACCATTTCCCACAGGTACACTGGCTGTCCTACACTTCCCAGCTTGCTTAAGGTACGACAGCTGTTGTACACATGTAACGCACATATCCTGTGGGACATGGTTGTATATACAGGCATGTCCAACTGTCACGTACCAGTGCTACTGCCTGTCTATATGAGGGATATGTCATACATGTGGCAATAGAGCAATTGTCTCATGTACACATTCAATGCTCACCTACCAACATATGGCACTACAGCCTGTGGGGGATGCACGTCTGCAGCAGTGCTGGGCCCATAGCTCTCAGGTGTACCTCATTACGGGCATTACCTCATTTGGGGTTCTAAATGGTGCATGTTCCTCAAGGT
The DNA here is from genome assembly GCF_019279795.1 of Protopterus annectens. Taxonomy (NCBI): domain Eukaryota; kingdom Metazoa; phylum Chordata; order Ceratodontiformes; family Protopteridae; genus Protopterus; species Protopterus annectens. The sequence continues at coordinate 270,150,825 of NC_056745.1, read as the reverse complement.
TCCACATTGGAAGGGTCTGTCACACATTCATTGTTGTACATAGTTTACCTGCTAGCCATGGCTAAATAGATGAGAATCATATTAATTCATTGGAATATCTGTTTTATACATAAGACCAGCCTATTTTAGCCATCATATGCCCTTCCTAGTTGACGCAGTTAGTAAGCCAGTTGTAAGTGTTCCACGTTTCGCCCATTTGTCACACGGTATGAGGGCTAATGTTCCTCATTTTGGGGACAGGAGGCTGACAGCTATGGCTGGGGGTAATGCTGTCACCAACCCTGACTGCACCTGACAGTCATTTGGGGATGTGTAACATTCACAACACACCCCACCCATCACATAGTCTCACATGATCTACACCACTGGCCACACCTACGAGGACAACCTGTGCAGTACGTCTCCATGCTCACTGTAGGCACCAGAGGTAGCCCCCATCATGGAAGACAACATCACCAGCTTATAGCCCACAGACTCATGTGTGCCCACCACATACAGCCAATAGTGAGTTATAACATTCACAACACACCAGTCATAGCTGACTCTGTAGTGTTTCACACTGCAGTTCCACACAGCAGGCTACACAAGGCATTAGTCGCTTACATCTTGCTGTCGGGTAACTGCTTCTGCAACATAACCTATGCACCCATGCCACACCTCAACAGGTACGATATGTCTGTCATTCGCCATGTTAGTGTCACTGCCCTGTGATGCCACTTCACAGACTATGTGTGCAGGGACATGCAATAGCTCACCAGTCTTATAGCCCTGAGGGTGTGGGCATAGCCCTGGGGAGCATTTTGCATTCGTCTGGACATGATACCACTGTACAATGACCGACTGTGTCACTTCAACAGTTGACTATGCTCCTATTGTCATTCCACAGGCATGTGGTATCTGTCCGCTATGACTGTCCTGGTCAAACACAATGCTGTGGCACAGATGACTTGCACCTGTCGGCCCTGGGAGTACAGCTCACATGTAAGGCTCTTGCTGCTTCTATACTGCCTGTCTTGCACAGTTTCCAATAACCGTCACCGGCAGGGCGGTAACTGGCATGCGCGACATGGGGTCATGTGACACATTGCTTGCATCTTCCTCTGTGACGCACGCAGGCAAGGCACACCTTATAATGCCTATTGAAAATGAACTAGTGCAACATAAGCACTATAGTAACAGCTCGATCCTCATACTAGTTTCGGAAAAAACCTTCTTCAGTGAGGAAGAAAAACAAAAAAGCAGCTCACTGATAGGCAAGGATGCTTATAAATGATACAGGACCAATAGAAAACCAAGGCACATAATTTATGTGCATACATAATAGGTAACAAAAAAGATGATGCATCTTGATGAACAAAATGTTTCATTTAAATGCCCATGAATATCTATATTCAATACAGTACAAAAAATGGACATTGTCAGTCAGCTTCCATATATACAGAAAAGTGTCAAAACAGTATATCATGCTTATAAAAAGTATATATAATGCATAGCCCAAAAAAACACACATTTGTGTGACAAATGTATAGGTTGTCAATAATATATGTAATAACATATTATCAATAATATGTCATGCTTATGGCACACATATGATGTATAGCTTAGTAAAGCACAACAATAATGTCTACTGCGCTACTAATTATAGGACCAGGGTTCAATTGTGAAGTTATCCAGTCATATATACCTGACCAATCTGATGTCCAAAAATAAAGTTGGGTCCTATGCTGGGTATAATTTAAACACCTCATATGAAATACAAACTATGGTGGTATGTGTAATCATCACAGTTATTAGTCAAATATGGTATATCACAGCAAAAAGTGAATGGGTATCTATGTCAACTGGTAGTCTTATAATAATAAAGAGAACCATCAAACGGGTATATACATGTAATAACAATATAATACCCAATAATAGATAACCAATAGAGCAAATCTGTGTATAAACAGCATAGGCAAAAAGTCTATGTTCTTTTAACCCAAATGTTCATTAAGACCAGGTAGAAATAGTGCTCCTAAATGGATAATCCAATATTTTTCTTTGTGGCTGAGTATACTTTGCCAGCCCAATTGGTTATGTCTATTTCCCATAACCTTGTCAATGATCATGAACATGAAATTAGCTGTTGTGTGTTTAATGGAATGTTGGTATAAAGCATTGGTAGTTTTTTATTTCGTATTTCACTCCTATGTTCACTTATCCTAGTTCTAAGCGGGCGAGAAGTTTTGTCCACATAGAAAGCATTGCATTGGCATGTGGCTAGATAGATCACCCAACTAGATGAACAATTGCCAAATGTACGTACATCATAAACTCTACTTGTATTGGCACTGGTGAATTGTTTGAACTTGTTCACCTGGCAACATGAACTGCAATGACCACAAGGAAAAGTGCCTAACAATTCGTCCCCAGAGATGGTAAGTTGTTTATACTGGGCACCACCACTCTCCTTGTGTTTAAAATGTGAAAACAATGTGCCCAAGGTTTTGCCCCTCCTATAAGTGATGGAACACTTGTTTCCCAAAATCGGTCGTAAATGGTCATTGGCTAGCAGGATATTCCAGTTTTGGTTCAGGATCTCCCTGACTATCTGATGGTTCCTGCCATAAGTGGATATAAATCTAATAGTGTCATCTTTGATGTATTCATCTCTGTTTTTATATTTTAATAATGAATCTCTGTGCTGTCTATCAGTCCATATCCTTGCAGATTCAATATCAAAATTGGAATAACCTCTGTCCAAAAATCTGTGTCTCAAATCATGTTTAGCTGTATCATAATCAATTTGGGAGGAGTTGATACATTTCATTCTTAGAAATTGAGACTTAGGGATGTTGCGGATGGTGTGACGTGGGTGCATGCTGGAAGCATGAAGTAATGAGTTGAATTGTGGATACTTACGATGTGTTTTGGTATTCAGAGTATGGTCACTGTTACGATAAATCGTAACATCCAAAAATCAATCTGTTCCTTATCAAATGTGATGGAAAATTCAATACCCCATATATTGTTGTTTAAGTATTCCACAAATTCAGAAAGGTATTCAGTATCCGTACGCCACACCATCCAGCAATCATCCAAGTATCTCCTCCAGATGTCCATCTCCACGATGTAAATGTTATGTAGGATTATAAATCACATATTCTTCTAGATATGCCATGAAGAGATTGGCATATATGGGTGCAAAGGATGCACCCATGGCTGTGCCTCTCAATTGCCAATAACATTCGCCTTGGAAATAAAAAACATTTTTATTGAGGACATGTTCACACATGCATATAAGCAATGTGTTGAACCCTGGTGGATATATTTCAGATTTGGTCAGCCAAAATTCCAAAGCCTGTAAACCTCCCCAATGAGGTATGCTAGTGTAGAGAGATTTTACATCCAAGGTGCACATAATCAATTTCGTCCAGCTGGGTATCCTGAATAATATTCAAAAACTGTGTTGTGTCCTGAATTCTAGCTCTGACATGTATCAATAAGGGTTTTAAATATTGAATTAAAAACTCAGACAGTGGTTCAGTCAGTGAGCCATGACCAGAGACGATTGGTCTACCCGGAGGATGAATAATGGATTTATGAATTTTCAGAAGCAAATATAAAATTTGCTTAGAAGGGTCCTTGACCTGAAGATGTTGAAGAGTCTTAGGACTAATAATGCCCTCATCCATAGCCAAAGTAAGGAAGATATCAATCTCTTCCTTAAATTTTTTGGTTGGGTCAACACCCATATACTGATAACATTTAGTATCCGAAAGTTGTCGTAGACCTTCTTGAATATAGTCCTGCATATTCTGAATAACCACAGCACCTCCCTTATCAGCTTGTAAAATAGCAATAGTACGGTTGTTTCTGAGCTCCATAAGTGCCTGTTTCTCTTCTAATGTCATATTGTCTGGGGCAATGTTACATTCTAAGTGAGGAAAATGTAAATCTTTGAGCACTGCTTGTTGGAAAATACCAACATTCTTATTCATGGGGGGCTGAAATGTGGATTTTTTGAAAGTGAACTCAGAAGATCTTTGAGATCTAATGGTATCTTGTTCAGAAAAAAATATCTTAAGGTTAAGTTTTCTACAATATTCCATGACATCCAAAGAAGTGAGATAATGATCAGAAAAGAAACTTGGAACGAAACCCAAACCTTTATTAAAGATATGGTGTTGTGCATCAGTGAGTACAACATCTGACAAGTTTAAAACATTTTCAAAAGGTGTGTTCATTATCTCAATAGGGCTTGAATCAAACCTGGCATGGATTCTGTTCTTAGTTCTATGGGTGTGTTTCCTCCCCCCTCTGGATTTCCACCCTGTCTAAAGGGAGATGCTGATTAGTTGTCTTCTTTCTTAATGGAGAGTTGGTGGACAATCCACCCTCACTATCTGTATAGGATGACTCCTCCCCTGATGTGCTCGTAAATGTTTGGTCTCTGTGTTTCAATATGGATCTCGGTCTCTTTCTGGTCCTACCCTCAAACATACCCGGCCGTGTATCCTGAAACCTGACAGTTCTCTGTGTTTGAAAGGGTTGCCCCTTTGCATAATCAGTCACATCTCTGTTGAATTTTTTGACCTTTCGGTCCTTAATCAATTTATCATAATTAGTCAATTCTTTGGACAGCCTATCCAGAAGTTGGTGATAGTTGTGATGGGATTGAAATTTTTTGCATTCGGCACTTAATTCTTTAGTTTCCGAGACACAAACATCAATCATCCTCTCATAGTAAGAAGCTAAGATTTTTACAAAAACCATAGAACCATTTCTAAGTGCCTCATCCCATTCCTCCGTCAGCCTCTGTTCAGATCTGCCGACTAAAGGATGGAGTTTAATTCTCAATCCTCTTGGTGCCAGGTTCTTATGTAAATATGCTTTAAACAGTCTCAGATGCCATATGTTGGCTCTAAGACTTTTTAAACCTTTCTCCAAATTACGGAATGCAGTTTCACAACTGTCACCACTGTCCGAGTTGATTTCACTCTGGTTGTTGCTTGAGATCTGGCTAAGACCGAATATGCCAATGTCCTCTCTATCAGCACACCAACCATCCAATAATTTATCCAATTCCATTTCAAAAATGACTTGGGGTATGTTGTCCAAGAATGAACTATAAAAGATCAGTAACTGTCAAGGCTCTGAACCACAGCACAGGAGCAGAGGACAGGGCCAATCTAAGACCCACTATCCAGCTATGTATTAATGTTGGTAAATGTGGTTCAAAATTTAGAACAGAGAACCGGTATAATATGAGCTAAAGGGTAAGCAGTAAAGCAACACCATAAAGACTGATGCCCTGTCAAAACTTGTGGCTATAAGGCTTATCATAAGAATCTATGACCTAGGTCAATGGTTCACCAAAGAATGGACCAATATGGCTTGGTACAGGATGGCCAAGCCTAATAGTGGACACCCTGTACAAAGGGGTATTGAGTAACTGAATATACTACAATGTGTTGTCACTTCTGGAATAAACTAAAAAACCCCATAAATATGACAAATTCACCAGTTCTTGCTTTACCGACTAAAAGGTCTGGAATATGTAGAGTAACTGGAATCAAATAACAGGATATATGAAACAAAGGGTTATCAGATAAGCAATAATTAAATAAGAGTCATTGATACTGATCTGGTTAATAAGTGATAACACCTAAATCAACATGATGTATTCATAACCAACATGAAATGGTAAATAGTTAGCCCATCATTAATGTGAACAAAATTTAACATAATTAAACATATATAGGCATGATCTGGATTATAAAAGTCACAAAATATTAGTAGTCCTAGATCTTATAAAGTGTGCGTCATATTATAACCAGATAGAATGCATGACATAGAAATGTAAAATAACATCCAGATTATATAATGGACATCATACAAAAAGGACATATGCTATGAAAATGTTCCTTGTATGTCCCAAATTCAATTGTAAATCATCATTCACACTATAAAAACAATGGACCAACTGTTCGAAAAACACAGAGATATGTGTGATTCAAAAAGTGTTTAGCCTGGGCTTAAATATATATATTCAAAACTTGCTGTATATTGACATGCTAAATAATCATATAACCATCCTATAGAGATGAACCCAATCAGGTATGAATAGACCATCTATTCCAGGGTTGCATGTATTTGTAAAATGAAAAAGAGCACTCCTAATTATGAAACCATGCCCTGCTATAACACCACTAAATTTGAATGTGGTCCAAATTGTGAATGAAGAAATCTAATATCATATAGTCACATAATATGCATGTAAATTGACTGCATAAACTGAATAACACATTGGGAAATATTTGGACAAAAGATACTGTGTCGTGGCTAAACAGACACAAGCTTCATCTAACCCAACATAAATGAGTGTGAAGCCATGAATAAAAAGGAAAAAGGAAATGCATTTCTCCTATCCCTGTTATTGTGTCCTATAAACATTAATGATATTTCTTACACATAAGGAAAAATGCCTTAAAAGAATGGTGGTAATTTAAATACAATTATTAGAAGCCTAAGAATATGGCATGAGGCTTGGTTCATGCAGGAAATACACAATCAAAGTATCAATATGTTCACATAAATACCGAGTGTCTTTGGAATGCAGCATAGGATGGGATTCCCAATCCATACACTCAATTCTCTATTTGGTTGTATTTAATTTCATTGAAAAACGAGCTTATAAGTTTGGTAAAATAAAGTTCAAACACAATCCTCAAGACCCGTAGTGACTTATGTCAAGAACACACTAGCAGTCTATATCAATAAATCGTAAATACAAAGCGAACTGGAAGTTCAGTTATTTGTCGAAACCATCTCTTTGACTAGCGTATCCCAAATGACTGCCCATCAGGTCCAAACCAATATTCTCAGCCGTAAATAGATCAAGTTTTCATAAAACCAATGATAGAAAGCCCCGTAGATGTTGTAGATATCTATGTTCATCAGATTAAGGCTTGATGTAAAATAAGTTCCCAAATGCGTATACAACTGACACCATAAATCACGGTATCAATGTGAAAAAAGTATGATGCTGGTAGCCCGTATATATATAAGATATATAGTAAACATACCTCCAATGTCCTGCTCAAGCATCGTAATAGTAACAATACATTTTGAAGAACAAACAGCCCCAATGTGTCCAAATTTGTTCAGCGACAGTCGTCTTATTGAAAAGAAATATTCTTAAGCTGGCGTATCCAGAAAAGTAGAACGCCTGAGCCTAGTTAACAAAGAAACTTGTTCCAAAGTTATCGCTTGCAAGATGCAGGTCATATAATAACCAAAACGTCCAGGTCCCAACATAAATACACCAAAGGAGGCATCCCTGAACGAACCAGCGAGACCAAACTTACGAGCACATCAGGATAGAGTTCTATCCTTACAACCAGGACAGGAACTAAACACCAACGAGGAACAACCAATGTAGAAAACACTCCACCCTCATGAAATGCGGCTGACCAACCAAACTTGAAAAACGCCAAAGCCAGCACTGAAAGTTCCAAATCCAAATATTTATTGAAAATGAACTAGTGCAACATAAGCACTATAGTAACAGCTCGATCCTCATACTAGTTTCGGAAAAAACCTTCTTCAGTGAGGAAGAAAACCAAAAGCAGCTCACTGATAGGCAAGGATGCTTATAAATGATACAGGACCAATAGAAAACCAAGGCACATAATTTATGTGCATACATAATAGGTAACAAAAGATGATGCATCTTGATGAACAAAATGTTTCATTTAAATGCCCATGAATATCTATATTCAATACAGTACAAAAATGGACATTGTCAGTCAGCTTCCATATATACAGAAAAGTGTCAAAACAGTATATCATGCTTATAAAAGTATATATAATGCATAGCCCAAAAACACATTTGTGTGACAAATGTATAGGTTGTCAATAATATATGTAGTAACATATTATCAATAATATGTCATGCTTATGGCACATATGATGTATAGCTTAGTAAAGCACAACAATAATGTCTACTGCTACTAATTATAGGACCAGGGTTCAATTGTGAAGTTATCCAGTCATATATACCTGACCAATCTGATGTCCAAAAATAAAGTTGGGTCCTATGCTGGGTATAATTTAAACACCTCATATGAAATACAAACTATGGTGGTATGTGTAATCATCACAGTTATTAGTCAAATATGGTATATCACAGCAAAAGTGAATGGGTATCTATGTCAACTGGTAGTCTTATAATAATAAAGAGAACCATCAAACGGGTATATACATGTAATAACAATATAATACCCAATAATAGATAACCAATAGAGCAAATCTGTGTATAAACAGCATAGGCAAAAAGTCTATGTTCTTTTAACCCAAATGTTCATTAAGACCAGGTGGAAATAGTGCTCCTAAATGGATAATCCAATATTTTTCTTTGTGGCTGAGTATACTTTGCCAGCCCAATTGGTTATGTCTATTTCCCATAACCTTGTCAATGATCATGAACATGAAATTAGCTGTTGTGTGTTTAATGGAATGTTGGTATAAAGCATTGGTAGTTTTTTTATTTCGTATTTCACTCCTATGTTCACTTATCCTAGTTCTAAGCGGGCGAGAAGTTTTGCCCACATAGAAAGCATTGCATTGGCATGTGGCTAGATAGATCACCCAACTATATGAACAATTGCCAAATTAACCCATTTGGGTTAAAAGAACATAGACTTTTTGCCTATGCTGTTTATACACAGATTTGCTCTATTGGTTATCTATTATTGGGTATTATATTGTTATTACATGTATATACCCGTTTGATGGTTCTCTTTATTATTATAAGACTACCAGTTGACATAGATACCCATTCACTTTTTGCTGTGATATACCATATTTGATTAATAACTGTGATGATTACACATACCACCATAGTTTGTATTTCATATGAGGTGTTTAAATTATACCCAGCATAGGACCCAACTTTATTTTTGGACATCAGATTGGTCAGGTATATATGACTGGATAACTTCACAATTGAACCCTGGTCCTATAATTAGTAGCAGTAGACATTATTGTTGTGCTTTACTAAGCTATACATCATATGTGTGCCATAAGCATGACATATTATTGATAATATGTTACTACATATATTATTGACAACCTATACATTTGTCACACAAATGTGTGTTTTTTTGGGCTATGCATTATATATACTTTTATAAGCATGATATACTGTTTTGACACTTTTCTGTATATATGGAAGCTGACTGACAATGTCCATTTTTTGTACTGTATTGAATATAGATATTCATGGGCATTTAAATGAAACATTTTGTTCATCAAGATGCATCATCTTTTTTGTTACCTATTATGTATGCACATAAATTATGTGCCTTGGTTTTCTATTGGTCCTGTATCATTTATAAGCATCCTTGCCTATCAGTGAGCTGCTTTTTTGTTTTTCTTCCTCACTGAAGAAGGTTTTTCGAAACTAGTATGAGGATCGAGCTGTTACTATAGTGCTTATGTTGCACTAGTTCATTTTCAATAAATATTTGGATTTGGAACTTTCAGTGCTGGCTTTGGCTTTTCAAGTTTGGTTGGCGTGCACAGCCCGTTTTGCAGGTGGAGTGTTTTCTCGTTGGTTGTTCCTCGCTGTTGGTGTTTAGTTCCTGTCCTGGTTGTAAGGATAGAACTCCTATCCTGATGTGCTCGTAAGTTTGGTCTCGCTGGTTCGTTCAGGGATGCCTCCTTTGGTGTATTTATGTTGGGACCTGGACGTTTTGGTTATTATCGACCTGCATCTTGCAAGCGATAACTTTGGAACAAGTTTCTTTGTTAACTAGGCCCAGGCGTTCTACTTTTCTGGATCGCCAGCTTAAGAATATTTCTTTTCAATAAGACGACTGTCGCTGAACAAATTTGGACACATTGGGGCTGTTTGTTCTTCAAAATGTATTGTTACTATTACGATGCTTGAGCGGGACATTAGAGGTATGTTTACTATATATCTTATATATATACGGGCTACCAGCATCATACTTTTTTCACATTGATACCGTGATTTATGGTGTCAGTTGTATACGCATTTGGGAACTTATTTTACATCAAGCCTTAATCTGATGAACATAGATATCTACAACATCTACGGGGCTTTCTATCATTGGTTTTATGAAAACTTGATCTATTTACGGCTGAGAATATTGGTTTGGACCTGATGGGCAGTCATTTGGGATACGCTAGTCAAAGAGATGGTTTCGACAAATAACTGAACTTCCAGTTCGTTTTGTATTTACGACGATTGGATATAGACTGCTAGTGTGTTCTTGACATAAGTCACTACGGGTCTTGAGGATTGTGTTTGAACTTTATTTTACCAAACTTATAAGCTCGTTTTTCAACGAAATTAAATACAACCAAATAGAGAATTGAGTGTGGCGGATTGGGGAATCCCATCCTATGCTGCATTCCAAAGACACTCGAGTATTTATGTGAACATATTGATACTTTGGATTGTGTATTTCCTGCATGAACCAAGCCTCATGCCATATTCTTAGGCTTCTAATAATTGTATTTAAATTTACCACCATTCTTTTTATGGCATTTTTCCCTTATGTGTAAGAAATATCATTAATGTTTATAGGACACAATAACAGGGATAGGAGAAATGCATTTCCCTTTTTTCCTTTTTTATTCATGGCGACTTCACACTCATTTATGTTGGGTTAGATGAAGCTTGTGTCTGTTTAGCCACGTATTACAGTATCTTTTTTGTCCAAATATTTCCCAATGTGTTATTCAGTTTATGCGTAGTCAATTTACATGCATATTATGTGACTATATGATATTAGATTTCTTCATTCACAATTTGGACCACATTCAAATTTAGTGGTGTTATAGCAGGGCATGGTTTCATAATTAGGGAGTGCTCTTTTTTCATTTTTACAAATACATGCAACCCTGGAATAGATGGTCTATTCATACCTGATTGGGTTCATCTCTATAGGATGGTTATATGATTATTTAGCATGTCAATATACAGCAAGTTTTGAATATATATATTTAAGCCCAGGCTAAACACTTTTTGAATCACACATATCTCTGTGTTTTTCGAACAGTTGGTCCATTGTTTTTATAGTGTGAATGATGATTTACAATTGAATTTGGGACATACAAGGAACATTTTCATAGCATATGTCCTTTTTGTATGATGTCCATTATATAATCTGGATGTTAATTTACATTTCTATGTCATGCATTCTATCTGGTTATAATATGACGCACACTTTATAAGATCTAGGACTACTAATATTTTGTGACTTTTATAATCCAGATCATGCCTATATATGTTTAATTATGTTTAATTTTGTTCACATTAATGATGGGCTAACTATTTACCATTTCATGTTGGTTATGAATACATCATGTTGATTTAGGTGTTATCACTTATTAACCAGATCAGTATCAATGACTCTTATTTAATTATTGCTTATCTGATAACCCTTTGTTTCATATATCCTGTTATTTGATTCCAGTTACTCTACATATTCCAGACCTTTTAGTCGGTAAAGCAAGAACTGGTGAATTTGTCATATTTATGGGGTTTTTTAGTTTATTCCAGAAGTGACAACACATTGTAGTATATTCAGTTACTCAATACCCCTTTGTACAGGGTGTCCACTATTAGGCTTGGCCATCCTGTACCAAGCCATATTGGTCCATTCTTTGGTGAACCATTGACCTAGGTCATAGATTCTTATGATAAGCCTTATAGCCACAAGTTTTGACAGGGCATCAGTCTTTATGGTGTTGCTTTACTGCTTACCCTTTAGCTCATATTATACCGGTTCTCTGTTCTAAATTTTGAACCACATTTACCAACATTAATACATAGCTGGATAGTGGGTCTTAGACTGGCCCTGTCCCCTGCTCCTGTGCTGTGGTTCAGAGCCTTGACAGTTCCTGATCTTTTATAGTTCATTCTTGGACAACATACCCCAAGTCATTTTTGAAATGGAATTGGATAAATTATTGGATGGTTGGTGTGCTGATAGAGAGGACATTGGCATATTCGGTCTTAGCCAGATCTCAATCAACAACCAGAGTGAAATCAACTCGGACAGTGGTGACAGTTGTGAAACTGCATTCCATAATTTGGAGAAAGGTTTAAAAAGTCTTAGAGCCAACATATGGCATCTGAGACTGTTTAAAGCATATTTACATAAGAACCTGGCACCAAGAGGATTGAGAATTAAACTCCATCCTTTAGTCGGCAGATCTGAACAGAGGCTGATGGAGGAATGGGATGAGGCACTTAGAAATGGTTCTATGGTTTTTGTAAAAATCTTAGCTTCTTACTATGAGAGGATGATTGATGTTTGTGTCTCGGAAACTAAAGAATTAAGTGCCGAATGCAAAAAATGTCAATCCCATCACAACTATCACCAACTTCTGGATAGGCTGTCCAAAGAATTGACTAATTATGATAAATTGATTAAGAACCGAAAGGTCAAAACATTCAACAGAGATGTGACTGATTATGCAAAGGGGCAACCCTTTCAAACACAGAGAACTGTCAGGTTTCAGGATACACGGCCGGGTATGTTTGGGGGTAGGACCAGAAAGAGACCGAGATCCATATTGAAACACAGAGACCAAACATTTACGAGCACATCAGGGGAGGAGTCATCCTATACAGATAGTGAGGGTGGATTGTCCACCAACTCTCCATTAAGAAAGAAGACAACTAATCAGCATCTCCCTTTAGACAGGGTAGGAAATCCAGAGGGGGGAGGAAACACACCCATAGAACTAAGAACAGAATCCATGCCAGGTTTGATTCAAGCCCTATTGAGATAATGAACACACCTTTTGAAAATGTTTTAAACTTGTCAGATGTTGTACTCACTGATGCACAACACCATATCTTGAATAAAGGTTTGGGTTTCGTTCCAAGTTTCTTTTCTGATCATTATCTCACTTCTTTGGATGTCATGGAATATTGTAGAAAACTTAACCTTAAGATATTTTTTTCTGAACAGGATACCATTAGATCTCAAAGATCTTCTGAGTTCACTTTCAAAAAATCCACATTTCAGCCCCCCATGAATAAGAATGTTGGTATTTTCCAACAAGCAGTGCTCAAAGATTTACATTTTCCTCACTTAGAATGTAACATTGCCCCAGACAATATGACATTAGTAGAGAAACAGGCACTTATGGAGCTCAGAAACAACCGTACTATTGCTATTTTACAAGCTGATAAGGGAGGTGCTGTGGTTATTCAGAATATGCAGGACTATATTCAAGAAGGTCTACGACAACTTTCGGATACTAAATGTTATCAGTATATGGGTGTTGACCCAACCAAAAATTTTAAGGAAGAGATTGATATCTTCCTTACTTTGGCTATGGATGAGGGCATTATTAGTCCTAAGACTCTTCAACATCTTCAGGTCAAGGACCCTTCTAAGCAAATTCTATTTGCTTCGAAAATTCATAAATCCATTATTCATCCTCCGGGTAGACCAATCGTCTCTGGTCATGGCTCACTGACTGAACCACTGTCTGAGTTTTTAACTCAATATTTAAAACCCTTATTGATACATGTCAGAGCTAGAATTCAGGACACAACACAGTTTTTGAATATTATTCAGGATACCCAGCTGGACGCAAATTGGATTATGTGCACCTTGGATGTAAAATCTCTCTACACTAGCATACCTCATTGGGGAGGTTTACAGGCTTTGGAATTTTGGCTGACCAAATCTGAAATATATCCACCACGGTTCAACACATTGCTTATATGCATGTGTGAACATGTCCTCAATAAAAATGTTTTTTATTTCCAAGGCGAATGTTATTGGCAATTGAGAGGCACAGCCATGGGTGCATCCTTTGCACCCATATATGCCGATCTCTTCATGGCATAGCTAGAAGAATATGTGATTTATAATCCTCTACATAACATTTACCTTGTGGAGATGGACATCTGGAGGAGATACTTGGATGATTGCTGGATGGTGTGGCGTGCGGATACTGAATACCTTTCTGAATTTGTGGAATACTTAAACAACAATATATGGGGTATTGAATTTTCCATCACATTTGATAAGGAACAGATTGATTTTTTGGATGTTACGATTTATCGTAACAGTGACCATACTCTGAATACCAAAACACATCGTAAGTATCCACAGTTCAACTCATTACTTCATGCTTCTAGCATGCACCCACGTCACACCATCCGCAACATCCCTAAGTCTCAATTTCTAAGAATGAAACGTATCAACTCCTCCCAAATTGATTATGATACAGCTAAACATGATTTGAGACACAGATTTTTGGACAGAGGTTATTCCAATTTTGATACTGAATCTGCAAGGATATGGACTGATAGACAGCACAGAGATTCATTATTAAAATATAAAAACAGAGATGAATACATCAAAGATGACACTATTAGATTTATAACCACTTATGGCAGGAACCATCAGATAGTCAGGGAGATCCTGAACCAAAACTGGAATATCCTGCTAGCCAATGACCATTTACGACAGATTTTGGGAAACAAGTGTTCCATCACTTATAGGTGGGGCAAAACCTTGGGCACATTGTTTTCACATTTTAAACACAAAGAGAGTGGTGGTGCCCAGTATAAACAACTTACCATCTCTGGGGACGAATTGTTAGGCACTTTTCCTTGTGGTCATTGCAGTTCATGTTGCCAGGTGAACAAGCTCAAACAATTCACCAGTGCCAATACAAGTAGAGTTTATGATGTACGTACACTTGGCAATTGTTCATCTAGTTGGGTGATCTATCTAGCCACATGCCAATGCAATGCTTTCTATGTGGGCAAAACTTCTCGCCCGCTTAGAACTAGGATAAGTGAACATAGGAGTGAAATACGAAATAAAAAAACTACCAATGCTTTATACCAACATTCCATTAAACACACAACAGCTAATTTCATGTTCATGATCATTGACAAGGTTATGGGAAATAGACATAACCAATTGGGCTGGCAAAGTGTACTCAGCCACAAAGAAAAATATTGGATTATCCATTTAGGAGCACTATTTCCACCTGTTCTTAATGAACATTTGGGTTAAAAGAACATATACTTTTTGCCTATGCTGTTTATACACAGATTTGCTCTATTGGTTATCTATTATTGGGTATTATATTGTTATTACATGTATATACCCGTTTGATGGTTCTCTTTATTATTATAAGACTACCAGTTGACATAGATACCCATTCACTTTTTGCTGTGATATACCATATTTGACTAATAACTGTGATGATTACACATACCACCATAGTTTGTATTTCATATGAGGTGTTTAAATTATACCCAGCATAGGACCCAACTTTATTTTTGGACATCAGATTGGTCAGGTATATATGACTGGATAACTTCACAATTGAACCCTGGTCCTATAATTAGTAGCGCAGTAGACATTATTGTTGTGCTTTACTAAGCTATACATCATATGTGTGCCATAAGCATGACATATTATTGATAATATATTACTACATATATTATTGACAACCTATACATTTGTCACACAAATGTGTGTTTTTTTGGGCTATGCATTATATATACTTTTTATAAGCATGATATACTGTTTTGACACTTTTCTGTATATATGGAAGCTGACTGGCAATGTCCATTTTTTGTACTGTATTGAATATAGATATTCATGGGCATTTAAATGAAACATTTTGTTCATCAAGATGCATCATCTTTTTTGTTACCTATTATGTATGCACATAAATTATGTGCCTTGGTTTTCTATTGGTCCTGTATCATTTATAAGCATCCTTGCCTATCAGTGAGCTGCTTTTTGGTTTTCTTCCTCACTGAAGAAGGTTTTTTCCGAAACTAGTATGAGGATCGAGCTGTTACTATAGTGCTTATGTTGCACTAGTTCATTTTCAATAAATATTTGGATTTGGAACTTTCAGTGCTGGCTTTGGCGTTTTTTTCAAGTTTGGTTGGCCGTGCACAGCCGTACTTGCGAGGTGGAGTGTTTTTTACACCTTATAATGCACCACTCAAACATCTCTGCAGTGACTGGGACCTGCCTCTAGGCTCTTTAGAGCACACCTGCAATGACAGGTTATAGACCGACCATACCTTTCAGGCACATACCTGGACCGGCACACCCACAGCTGAGGGGTTCCCATATCCCACTATGTTTTGCACGCATCATGGCAAGTTGCTTAGCACAATGCATCAGAGGTGCTCCATGTGCAACTAACTGTGTCCAGGACCACTCTACACATTGTAACAAGCGACAGAGTCAACATCATACCCCACGGGTAACATACCTTCTGTGGTGGTATAGTGGACAGTGGGCCTCAGCTACTACTGATGTGTGACTGACACTACCCCACACTTCACTGGGATAGCCACTCATGTACCGAAACATCCATGAGTCATACCCTCCGTTCTGCTGGATCAACCCATAAACACCACCTCCAAGACCTACATTACCCTTGGCATGAACACTACCACCATGTGACTGGTGTTACACACCTGGGGTTATCCCTCATTGGTGGATTCCGAACATATGCTAATCTACCTTGTTAGCCACATCCCGGCAACACACCCATCACAGCATACACAGTACATGTGTACTACAACACCTACTACACACGTCTGCTGACAGCGGTTGTTAACATCATGACACATGTGCAGATGGACAATGCACATACAAATGCTGACACATACCCCAGTGCACTTAATTAGCATGTACACAACTGCATGGATCATGCTATTCCACACAGAGCCATGATGGTACACACCAGATAACAGACGCCACTCTGGTGGTCATGTTCCACGGACATATGATGTACAACAACAGGTGTAGGCTGTTGCACAGTGGTGTACATTCCCATGTGTGGTGTGGCTCACTGGTCAGCCATGGTGGGGCCACAGGGTCCCTCATCACATACTCCAAGACTAGCTACGTAAACATGACTGCCACACATTCCGGGGTGTACCACCAGGCATTATGGTGGTATGTCAGTATTCGATGGCAACACCCACATCTGCTGTCACATAGAACAGTCACTCAGGAACATTGCAGACCCAGGTATTGTTGGCAACATGCTGGAGGATGGATTCAATGCTGACAGTACACCCTCTCACTCACTACAGGGCCGCAATCCATACATGAACATTGTGGTGTCCCTGTGGTCACACCTACACAGTACTGACCTACACTCTATATGTTCTGGGACACTGGCCCCATGTCACCTTCCAACGTCCCAGGCTGTGATGTCCACCAACCTCTGAATTACATGTCTCCCCACTAGGCCACCATATTCAGTAATAGCCTTGTTTCAGACATTGTAGCCCCTGAATGGCACACAGCAGCATTTATCACACTACACACAGGTGGCACCGCATTGCACGAGTGGGACTATAGTCCCAAACACCTGACTGGACTGTTCTGCATGGCTATGGGGCACATCATCAAGGACGTCATTCTCAGAGACATTGTTGGGCTCCCGTCCTCTGCTGCCACCCGGGTTGGGCTTGTTAAGTCCAGAGCATGGCCCCTACACATGGTGGACTCCTTTCATACAGTTACCAGGGCAGTTGCTGATGGTACGGGAGTCCACACATCCTACATTGTCCTCTCATTGCCTTTCAGCACCATTCCCCATTCTGGTATTGACAACATACACATCCACCTGCACATCGTACCCTGTGTCTCAGGATGTTATGCTATGTGGCTCATGGACAGGACACACAGTGAGGCCAGCATACCATAGTACCTACTTCATGTCAGGTACATTTGGCATACCATGGTCCTCAGTCATAGGGCCCCTCATGTTCAGTATATGCTTCCCTGTGGAACAGGCTGGTACAGGGGACTTTCCCTGTCTAGCTTTCGAACCCCTACATACCAAGCGCCATGATTGCTCCACCAGCTGATACTGACTCCGACCATACGGGTGTCGCTGTGACAGATACATAATATGACTATCATGGCATCAAGCTGCATGACACAAGGTGCATGCACATCGCCTTTGCATTACACCATTCACCCACTGACTATCACATGGATGGTAGTCCCCTACATACATATCAAATTGTACATGTTTGCAGGACACACATATGTTGCACCCACTCATGTGGTTACCGTATTGCCACTGTGGCGTGGATATCTTCCTACGTGGCCACACCTATCTGTACTGGGTGTGTAACTGGTACATAGGCACCCATTGTACCTCTGCACTCAAGACATCTACACACATTCAAGGGTACACCACCCCATTTAGGGTGTACCTTACACAACAGCTACAGCTTTACATGCCACAACATTAACACGCCATGACGTTTACTGAGCTCTGACAGTTTAAATATGTGGCTGCACTACGGACACCACATCTGTACACATTTGCATACTACATACTCAGGGGTGACCTCTGCTGATCAGACAGGGCCCATGTCCACAACATTATTGATGGATATACTCCTCATACGCAACATAAGCAGAGGCCACTGTGAGCAACATGCTCATGGATATGTGCACACACGCCACAATGAGTGGGATGTGTTTCTGGGTTACATTCCCAAACCGGACACTCACCATGCTGTGGAACATAAGTCCTATGTACATCACGCAGGGACACTCAGTAGCACTGTTCATGTGATACCTCCCTTGGTGGTTGGGAGACACATGTAGGCCTGGGATCACTGCAGTGGCTGTACTGTGCAGTGGTGCAGGTGACACCTGGCTCTGCTCTTCACAGGACACTACCCTGGAGAGGTTTCACTAGTGTGAATGTTGTAGTTGTGCTTACACATGGACTTGCCAGACTGCATAGTACCCCACTATGCACCTGTGCAGCTATTACATGTCCTTTGTGCATGGTTACTTGGTAGCCCTTCCATTTAGATTAGCTATCATGCTATTACTATGTCCCATACCTACAGGCCATATGTATCCTGTTATTGTACATACCAATAGATGATACCTGTGGTATGCATAATATGCCTGTTATGCTGTGTAGAATATCTGTCATATCTACCTATCATACTATACATTACACATATGTCACATAGTATCCCATAATGCAAAGCATACTTGCTCAGCGGGACCACCTTACATATGTCATTAACGTTATATGCCCATACACATGCGTGCTGTGACAGTATATCAACATATACTATTCCCTGCTATGGCATGTCCTTGTTGGACATACCCTACCACTGATGGCGGGTTGTATGGCATTGTTCTGTTTTATGGCCTCATGTAGCATCCCTTGTGGTGTCTGTGCTGTGTACCTTGTGTCCCACTGCTGGACGCACAGATTCTACAAGCGTTAGTATGCTCAGCAAGACATCACTACATAAATACCTTTCCCCACTTTATGCATTGCGGACACGTTTAATTAATGCAAACCAGGCTATACATACAGTAAAACTAATTAATACAGATCATGCTATACATAACCTTACATATCGGGCATTCTACATACCTTGTTGTCATTACTGCGTTTCGTTTCTATCTCTCTCACAGTGTTTCAATATGGTTTGAATGTCTGGCAAGTCATCCTTATATACGTCGATACCTGAAGCATGTGGATTCTTCCTGCCAATTGGTGTTCCTGAGTGACTAATTACCTGCATATCAGCTGTGCAGCTACTCCATTCACCAATTACGCGGCGACAGTGGGGTATAATTGGATTCTCCACCTGGGCGTTGCCTATTTGCCCTACCTTCGGGGAGACGGTCTGTATTGTGTTTTGTTATGTGTAACTGCAACTGCTATGCATGGAGACAGGTATAGTTTGGATTCATGTCCCCCGTGGATTGTGTGTGACAGGTAGAGTATTTGGTTCAACATGTGGGTGTACCTGTCATCCCGACGTCTGATAACGGAGTATTGCAATCAAAACCTGTAACATGGCTGTTTGTTCCATTATACAACGCCTGCAATTTTGCATGTCGCCTTTGTGTCTCTCACACGGTATGTTGAGGGTTCTGCAGATGTAATTGGCTGACTGGATGTTTGTGCTGCTATTACAGTTTGTATTGCTTTAGTTTCTAGTGTGGGGGATGTTGGTGGTTGTACGTAACATATACGGTTTGTGGGCCTTGCATTTCTACATAATCGTATATATGTGTGTGGGCTCCGTCCCTAATTGGGGAGCTAACAGTTAGTAGACTTATGTTACGGGATTGTACGTTGAGCCGTTGTTAATTGATTTCTATATCGTCTGCAGGTGAGCTTGCTACTTGTATACCTCCGTAATTGCAGCGATATATCAGGGGATATGTGTAAGTGACAGCTATCCCTTATATTTCTGTCCCAGATATTTGCAGTCATTGTGGTTGTGTTGTTAAAAGAACCTGTTTGCCATGGGTTGCCACCTTTTCATATGGTCATTGTTGGACACTTGCGGGACACAAAGCGGTGTTTATAGGCCAACACGTAGCCACGGTCAGTACACAGGTAGCACATACTTTTATCCTCACTACATACCTATTGTTGTGTGACTTTGGCTACTTATCATATTGCATGTAACATTTAAGTTTCTTACATACAGGCATAACTATTAAATACGACTGTTACATTATATATGGGACATATTTATGTCCTACCATCTCGGACATTTGCCCTTTGTACTGTTTTATGTCAGGACACACCTGCCCAGGGTGGGGATGTCCCTCCTACTGTGGTACAGGTAGTAACCGTATGCCTATGGCTAGCTATACCCACACCTACCATACTGATCTGCCTCTGACTTGGCACCAACATACACATGTTGCGGACACACACACACATTACAGTCACACAGACACGCCCACAGCACCCTCAACGCACACTTACACAGACTACGGCACTCACAGACACAGTTGAACACAGTACCTACGTGGACCGTGACACCGGCATCGGTGACTAACTGTCCCTTCATATCATCATACAATTACTCGCGGATGTACTGTTCCGGTACTGTGTTCTATCAGTCTTTCAGCCTCGTGGTTACGCATGTCGGTATTTTACACATTCCATGGTTGTCGGTATCCTATTTATTTGTACCTCCAAGATGTTATGAATGTCATTGAACTATCTATTCTATTTGCAGAGATCGCTGAATCAATCTATATCACCATATATCCCTCTATTGCCCTTTCTATCTGTATTATATATATGCATATGTGTACATATATATATATATATATATATATATATATATATATGTATATATATATATATATATATATATATATATATATATATATATATATATATCTGGGGGGAACGTGACAGGCACACAGCACCACCATATGCTGTAAGACTCATGTACTGTTCAGGTGTTGGCATTCCGTGTTCCACTGGCTGTTGTGTTTACAATGTTTGAGGGCTGCCTATGTAGGAGTCACACATTGGGCCACCTATACATTACAATTTACAGGTGGTCATGTTTGTGTGCCATCCATTTTACTGTGTGTGCAGGTGGAGAGGTGTCAGTCCGTAGGGGCCTACACGGTCAGAGTATGTGCTATACGTTCCCTCTTTGCCAAGGCGTAGGCATATTGGGCACACCTCCGTCTGCCTACTGGGGCTGGCACAGTGTGTTCATGGTCTGAATTCCTCTGTGCCTGTACTGGCCTTGGCAATTGCGGTGGGCTATGTGGACCTTCACCATTTTGTCCCTGCTGCAGCTGCTTCCGCAGGATCATATTATGTAGCATGGCACATACTATGACGATGTGGGCACACGTGCCTGGAGAGTACTGCAAGGCTCCACCAGATGTATCCAAGCACCGGAACCGTGATTTCAGCATCCTGAACACACGTTCTATGATGATTCTGGTTTGTGCGTGTGCCTCATTATGGCGTTCTTGCATGGGTGTGTGCGCATTTCTGATGGGAGTCATCATCCACGGCTCCAGTGCATAGCCAGCATCCCCCACGAGATGGCCATGTGGGATGTCCCCCATGACAAATACCTGATACACTTGTGAAGCATGCCAGATATGGGAGTCATGGTAGCTTCCAGGGCTGCCAGCACACACATCCATGATAATGCCCTGGGCATTGCACACGACCTGGCAGTTGATGGAGTGGAATCCTTTGTGGTTTATGTAGCGCATACCGTGCTCACTGGGTGGTGACTTGATTTGTATGTGCGTGCAGTCTATCGCACCCAGTACCTCTGGGTATTGTGCCACACGGTGGAAGTGGCGCATATTGCTGGCCAACTCCTCCTGAGTTCTGGGGAAGTATATCTGCTCATTGGCATGTGGTAACATGGCATCCAGGAACTGGTGTAGTACCCTGGATGCTGATGCCTGTGAGATACCCATTATATCTCCAGTTGGCCTTTGAAAGGTACCTGTGGCCAGTATTCGCAGGCTTACACATACCTTCGTGTCCACTGGTATGGGTTCCCCTCTGTTGTTTCTGGTTCTCAGGCGTGGCCGGCACAGCTCCACTATTTGCTGTAAGATGTCCCTGTCCACCCTGTAACGCTCTACTTTCTCCAGGTCATGTAGCCCCTGGTAAGTTACCCTTGGTCTGAACACTCTCCTTCTCCTCCAAGGCCTGCGGTGGTTGTTGGCATCATCCTCCACAACACCATCAGTCTCTAACACATGCTGATGAATCACAGCTATGGCAGCTCCCAACATGTACATTTTAAAAGTTCCCTGTGTGTTTACACCTATGGTGCGGTGTTTGGGAATACACAGGTGTGTGTTGGGTGCTTACACACTTTATACTATTGTGCTGTGAACACCGATGATGTCATAGGGTGTGTATGTACGTTCGTAGCTACAGGTTAAGTTATGTGTTTTACTGCCAGAACTACTATTGTGGTGCCTTTGGTGTTGAATTACATTTGCCTGCCGTGGATTACCTCTTGACCTTCCCTTTACATTTCTGCGCGTTGCACCTACCATTTTCTGGCGTGCATCCTGCAGCCTACTTTCATTTGTGCTTTCCTGGACCTGGCGTATCTTGCATTATGTGTGCTACTGCCGGTCTGCTGTCAGTTTGCTTTGCTCTGCTGTGTCAGGTCTCCTATCTTTGCAATCCAATACCCCCCCTCCTTTCTTTGCATTCACATGCCTCCCCTATCCTGTTTTGCAGGTTTCTGCAAATGGACTTGTCAGCTGCCGTCGATTGGCCTTCGTGGGTTGATTGGTGTTGATTGCTCATTAGTACTCCAATTACCCTACTTCCACATTTCCTTTTCTTCCCCTGACCTTCCTGTTTCTGCTATTGTTTGCGGCGCGTGCATCCGATTACTGGGTTTCGGGAACCTTTTCATCCTCGTACACATGCGCTCTCAGCTAAACGATTCCTTCCCACCCCTATCCTGCAGCTTTGCTTAGCAACGGACAGGCCAGATTTGCAATGCTCCAATGTGCTTAGTGCTACAGTGGCACACCTCTCTGCTGATGTCATGTATCTCCTCTGAGCCACTCCTCGGTGTTATACCACTGCGCCGTATGGAACAACCTTCCTCTGGCGGGACATTTGCGATTCAGTATTATCTGCCTCATTTGCATGGCATTGACTACTAATTCATAGTTACCGCGCCGAACACTATCGCAAGCCCTTAGCAACCCTTGCACCTTGGTTGTGGTGTTCCATGCCTACCATTGTGTGTTATGCTGTAAACCTGCTTTCTATTCCGTTGCGATTTTATGACATTTTTATATTATTTCTTTATTTTACAGCTTCCGCACACATGCCCTGCGGTTCTGCTGTGCGTTACTGTGGACATGACATTAAATGTTGTTATTTACGTGTTATGCATCTTTTCTTATGCCATTGGCTGTGTATTTCGCCATTGGCATATGTTCACGTTGTGATACCTGGGTCTGGCCCTCTTACATAGCTCCGATGTTATGTTTGGGAAAATGTAAACCGTGTTTTTTGGTTTACATTTCCGTGGGCTTACGCTACGCCTGCACCACTTCATGAATCGCTATATGCCTTCATTTGCATGGTGCAACACTGCACATGGGGTGATTTGCATACCTACACCGGGGGCTGCACAGATCTGGCGTACGCCAGTAGTGCATATGGAATTGGATCATACCTGAATCGCTCGGCGGCCATATTTGGTGTTATAATGCCTACGCTATGCGTGCGCCTGGCGCAAGCTTCATGAATCCCAGGGAGGGACTAATATAATGAAATGAAATGAAAAGTGTAAATTAAATTAAACAGATTGTTGTTCTCTAAAATAATATAAAATGAACAAAACAGATATAAAATTATTATTATTATTAATAGTATTTTATTAGAAGGGAGCTGCAAATCACTACTGCAGTTTCTTTTCATTCTCACATAATGCTCCTCTCAGTCTCTTTCTTGGACCTCTCACACTTTTTGTAGTGGTAACACGTGGACAGATGGAGGATAATTCTGAATTATGTTATCCTGTTTCTTTTATTTATTTATGTGTTCATTAACTGAGTAAGTGAACTGTTACTATGTACTATACATTTATTACAGAATGAAACATGACTGCATTTGCGGCACAGAACAAGACATTATTATTTGTAATTCAGAAAAGCAAAAGAAATCTAACCTTGAAAGTATTGTTCTTAAATGGGAATTCCTCAGTCTGAAATGTTATGATAAAATAATTCAATAAAGCTGAAATATATGGTGTGGTTTATTAATGTGCTAATTAATAAAGGTTGGTAAGGCAAGCTAGATAAATCAGTGTAATCTGCTAAACAGGCAGTCTTGCTTGTATGAGAAAAAAAACAGCAATGGAATTTTAGCCTATCAGTGATAGAGAAATGGCTCCAGTAACCAGTCACAAATTGGAGTTCCACGTCCAAACTGAACCCATTCTGAATTCACCTCTGGCTTCTGTTTGGGGGGGGGTGGCACCAAAAGGCAATGTCAGTATAATTAGTGAGAATTGTAATGAAAGTTAAACTTAACCTTCTGTGTGGAACTTGTGCAAGAGTGTGTGGGTCCACTTCACATGACTGAAAGCTCAAAATACTGAGATTCATTTGACTGAGTCCCCAATCCTGAATGCTCAAAATACTGAAAACTCGTTTGACTGAATTTCGGAATACTGAAAGCTGACAATGCTGAATTGCAAAATACAAAATGTCAGTGTGTACAGTAATATAACCACTGTAGTGCAATCCCGGAGTTAGTGTTTACTATAGTTTGGGGGGGTGTGGGGTCCCCCACCTAGTTTGGTTTTATATTATCCTGTGTCTGTCAATAAGGTAAGTAGTATTTAATTTTGGAAAGAGTTAGTCATTGGGGGTGTAAGTGTGCATTTTTTTCTTTTATAGTTTTCATTTGCTGAGATGAATTGTTGGTGATATTTGTGCAGTTTATTTGGTATTGTGAACCTGGGTTTTCTGAATGTTAACATTATTTGTGATTAAATGTTTGCTATTCACAGATCTGTGCATTTTTTTGTTATGTTAAGCAATTCACATGTGAAGGGAAACACACGTCATGTCTATGGCTTATTTTGTATTTTGCAATTCAGCATTGTAAGCTTTCAGTATTCTGAAATTCAGTCAAATGAATTTTCAGTATTTTGAACATTCGGGATTGTGGACTCAGTCAAATGAATATCAGTATTTTGAGATTTCAGTCATGTGAAGTGGACCCAGGTGTGCATGTGTATGTGTTTGTTTTTGTCTGTTTGCATGCACATATGTGGTTTTCTGGCAAACCATTCAGGATGCAGTGACTAAATAATGACATACATTTAATTGCAGTCAGAAAATGCATAAGAATTCAAAAATAACATTATATCAACGTTCCAAGTATATCAGAGCAATATTTAAAACCTGACCACAATTTTGGGCCTTTATCCCTGATTTATTCATTTTATCACACTTAAATGAGATGTATATAGCAAAGTGGCTATAACTACTTGGTGGGATTGAGGGGGCTATCAGTGGATGAAAGCAGGTGGGTTGTTTGGTTTAGGCAATGTGGCTTAGCAAGACTAGCGACATTTATGTGAAATTAGTTGAAACACTTTGTTCTACCTACTTTGTGTTTTTGTTACCTGAAATATGTTATTGTGTCCATAATTATTGCTACCATAATTGGGCTCCAGAGGTGCACACAGTCAACAGTAGGGCTATGACTGCTAAGCACTGTAAATGTCTGTGTATAAGAATGATTGACCATGCTGTCATGATTAAGTTAAGTAGTCATTTGTTTGACTTTACAGGACTAATACACAGCTTGTGTAAACAACTTAGAATGTATACTGTAGCCATTTTTTTCCATTGCAATTAGATACTTGAGATTTACACAGCCAAGTAGCTGTAATTACTGGGTACAGACATTGGCAGATTATCATGACAAGTTTGAGTGGTCATTTATGGTTGTGACATGGGTAATTGTCTTACTAGTGTTTAATACATTTTGTTTCACTTAATGATGGAAATAAATGCTTAAGACTACTCAGATTTAAAATCCACATACATACATATTTTACTTTATTAAACGATAATATATAAATCTGTAGGTAAGTATGGATTTAAAACAGCCAAGGCGGCGAATTTAAAAGAACATGCACATTCATACATGATCCAAAAAGCAGTATTGGGGGCATGATTTGAAAACCATCCAATGTCCAAAGTGCACTTAATTCACCACTAGATAAACATATTTATTTATTTTGAATTCATCATTATGGCTTGGCTGTAATTCTGTGGATGTTAAAAGGATTTAGTTTATTACTAAAACCGTGCAGTTTGAATGTGAAAATAAAGACACTGGTGTGTAAAAGACCTGGATTGCTGTCAGCTATATTTTATGAGTGGAGACATACTAGTGCCACCATGAATAACTCCCAATTTGCACATAAAGCAGCTAATTGCTTGGGAAAATCATTTGTAAGCAAGAGATAAAAGTGTTGTTTTCTTTATGAAACATTATCTTAAAACTGTCTTGGCAATAGATACTGAAGATTTTGAAAAGATAGATCATAATACAGATATGCTTCTCATATATTTTGAATGGAAGAATACTGCCCATAGTAAAATAAAGTTGTGTTATCCATAAAATATTGCTATTTGCCTCAAGGCAGAAATATTCAACAGGCACTAGGGCAATGTCTGCCTAAATACATGTTTGTGATCCAGTATTTTAGCATAGAGGGGGTGAAGGCTGTAGATTATCCACAAATAATTGTAATTTTTCACTGTTAAAGATATAACTGCAATGGCAACTGCTTGCAGTTTAGATGGTTATCCTGTATCTCATCGAAATGTAACTTGTCAAGGTTCTAGCTAATGGGAATTCAACTCCCTAGTCAAGGGTTTCCATAGGAAACCACATCCACAGTGTGGCTGTGATTTACCTTTTTCTTCTGAGTTTTCTAGTTGTTCTCTGTTTCTATAATTGCAGAGTTAATATGAGTATGTATATATATATATATATATATATATATATATATACATATGGAATCACTACTTAATACCGAAACGACACAATCCCGAAGCCCACAATACCAAGACCATAATCCCTAAACCCCACATTACCGGCATGTTAAAAGCGCGAAATTCAAAATCGCGAAAGTACTGTATACATACAGCACACACACAAACATATACACAGCCTCCCCCCATAACCAAACAAACCACCCTACACTAAAGTTAAGCAGGGCTTGCCCTGCACTCCCTATAGGGGGCTGTACCCCCCACACCCCCCGACTTTAATATTCCAACTCCGAGATCACACAGACATACACACAAGGCAAACTCACACCCACACATTATAGCCCCTCACACACACACACACACACACACACACACACACACACACACACACACACACACACACACACACACTAAAGCCCCTTACAAACACACTTACACACACATACTTACCTGAACCGCAACACCAGAAGCACTAACTCAAAATCCCTTACCATCGGGATTTTGAATTTCGCGCTTCTGGTCTTTCGGTAATGTGCGGTTTCGGCTACATGGTCTCGAGTAGTAGTGTTCCCATATATATATATATATATATATATATATATATATATATATATATATATATATATATATCCCTATTACTTTATCAAAAGAACACAAGACCGAAATTTACCAGAATGAGATAGAAAGATAAGTTCAAAATAATGAACTTTGACATTGCCGCAACTAGAAACCATGAAACACCAACTGCACATGTCAAATAGCAGTAGGAGATCCTGAATGGAGATCACTGTACAGAGACAAAAAACAGCTACTCCATTTTAATGTATAATTTAACATAAAACTATACAATTTTTAAAGTTTTTTGCAGGGGAGGCAAGCCCCCCTGCACACCCCATGTGGTGGCCTGCCCCCTCCCACACTCCCTGCAAATTATATATACCATCTCCAAGATCACACTACAGTGAGGAAAAGGGTAAATTTCCTAATCCTCATTGTATCATGATCTCCATTAAGAAGCAATGAAAAATGTACATTTCTGTATTAAAATTTAGTATTTAAATAGAGAAGCCGGTTTTCATCCCATGTACCATGATCTCCATTTAGAACCTCTGACTGGTTTCTGACACACACAGTTTTGTTTTGTGGTTTCATTATTTTGAACTTATGATCTTCTTGTCTCACTCTTGTAAATTTTGGTCTTCTGTTCTTTCAATAAAGTAATAGGGATCCACATATATATATATATATATATATATATATATATATATATATATATATATATATATATATATATATATATATATACATATATATATATATATATATACATATATATATATATATACATATATATATATATATATATATATATATATATATACACTTGTGTATATATATATATATATATATATATATATATATATACACTTGTATATATATATATATATATATATATATATATATATATATATATATATATATATATATATATATATATATATATATATATATATATATATATATATATATATATATATATATATATGGGTCTACTTTGATTCACTGAAAACTCATTTCACTGAATTTCAATTCACCCTCAGAAAATCACTGAAAGTTCAAATCACTGAAAACTAATTTCACTGAATCACATTTCACTGAATGTAAGTAGTGTTGGGCAAATAAAAAATAAAATGTATATGCCCTTTTCCTCATTGTAGTGCGATCCTGGACTTAGTATATATAGTTAGGAGTGTGTGGGGACACAGCCCCCCACCTACTTAGCTTTTATATTTATGAATCTCATTTTGCTGAAAGCTAACAATATAAAACCAAAAGTAGGTGGGGTGCTATTCCTCCCACTATATATACTTACTCCAGGAGTGCACTACAGTGGGGAAAAGGGCATATACATTTTATTTGCCCAACAGTACTTACATTCAGTGAAATGCGATTCAGTGAAATGAGTTTACAGTGATTTGAGCTTTCAGCGATTTGGTGTGAGTGATTTGAAATCCAGTGAAATGTGTTTTCAGTGATTCAGTGAATCAAAGTAGACCTATATATATATATATATATATATATATATATATATATATATATATAGATAGATAGATAAAGAGAGAGAGGAGTGCTACAAAACCCTAAAAGCTCAAAATCCTGAAACCAAAATCTTGAAAGTTCAAAGTACTAAAAACTCAAAATACTGAAAACACACAGGATACCAGAACTTACTATATTCCAGCACAAGTACATATAGAAACAAATAAAAGACAAACCATATTACTCTTCTCCAAGTATAAGTAGGGGGGCAAGCCCACCTGCACTCCCCTGCAACTTAAATATATTAACTCCGAGATTGCACTTAGTGTAGTGAAGTGTAGTCTCAGAGTTGATATATTTAAGTAGCAGGGTTTTGTCGGGGCACAGCCATCCACATGGGGGGAGCAGGGGGGCTTTCCCCTGATTATAGTTGAAGGGTAATATGTTTCTGTATGTACTTGTGCTGGAATATAGTAAGTGCTGGTATCCTGTGTGTTTTCAGTATTATGAGATTCAGTATTTTGAGTTTTCAGTATTTTGAACTTACAAGATTTTGGTCTCAGGATTTTGGGCTTTCAGGATTTTGTAGCGGTCCTATTTTTTCATCAAGCTGAGTTCCAGCAGATTGAAATCAGCAACTTGAATCTCTGCCGAGTTAGGACTTAACAACATATAAGCAAAACAATTTTATTTCATTCCTTCTTGCCCTCTAGATCTTACAGCAGTATAACTTCCTTAATTTATTTTCTGCAAAATACAAGTTATAGTGTATGTTTTTTTCATCTTCAGTTTATTTTTCTTTCTCTTTTTTTCTCTGAAGAATTGTATCTGCAGTGAGCTGATTTCTTGACCTGGTATATAAAATGTACATTTTAAACCAACTTGTTTTAGGGTTGCCTATACTTACGTACTACCAAGTTGTCTGTTCCCACATCAATATTTTTATCATCACTATCTTTTTCACCCTTTAGTACATCAGTCCCTACTATGTTAGTGATAATCATTCCTTCATTGATGCCATCACTTACCAGAATGCCACGATCCCAAAGCTGAAATGCTTCATTCTGATCATTCAGTCTCTCTTTATTTCTGTTTTAATTCTCATTGTGTCATGCAATCCAAACACTGTTAATTGGAATTGTCCTATGTTAAATTATGGGATGTGATAAGCCTAAAAGCATGTAAACTAGATTTCATTCACCCCTTCAAATGTTCTGCTATGTCAAGATGGGAATTGGGTGGTAGTCTTCCTTTATTCTTTCTTTCTTTTTTTGTTCTTCCTTTTTAAATTTTATTGCAGTTTTCAAGAAGAAACTACAGAAGAAAGCCATGTAAGATTCCAACATATTAATCAAATAATTAAGTAGCATTTAGATGCTTAACAGCTATATCAAAGTTTTATATTCAATAAACACAAGGTAGGCAACCACACTTTGATGCGACCATGAACCAAAAAGAGTGTAGAGTAGGTCATGAATGGGTCAAATAAAATAAAAGTTGTCTAAGAGAAGTTTAAATAAAAATTTAAGTGCTCAAATATAATCAAGCAAAACAAAATAAGATACCTACAAGTCTAAAATAGAACTAGATATTTATAATATATATACAGATTGTCTCCCATATATAAGTGTATATACACGAAGCTTTCAATGGCAAAGTATCTCATGTTATAAATTAATACAATCATTGCGTATGATTACCCTTAAATTATTGCAATTAGAGAAATAAGCAAACGTATAATTAGCAGTTTTTTATTAGATCTCCCCTTAAAAGTTTCAGTTTCAATTTCATAAACAATAGAGGTTATAGTTTAAAAAAAATCAGAAAAGGGTGTGTATCAGATTTATTCCAGTTTCCTGTTATTATTTTGCATGCCACTGCTAGAAGACACCAAATAAGTAGTTAAAAGATCTTTACAAATACTGGGAGAGTTGCTGTGTCTTTCGGCTTATCCCAGTTAGGGGTCGCCACAGCGGAACTCTGGTCTGCTAATGTTTGGTAGTGGATTTTTACGTGTCGAGTTACCAGCCCTGACGCACAACCTTTAACGAAGGCACGCCCATTCATGCATGCCTCCACACAGAAGATGCTCTGAGAATCGAACGCGACAACATCTTGCTGTGAAGCGACAATGCTACTGCAGCACCACTACCGCGGTAGAAATACTGGGAGAGTTGGAAAAGTTAAATGATTTGAATAACTACTTTGCTTTAGATAGTTCCAGGAGGAGTACAGTATAGATTTAGACGATATAATTTTGTATGACTAGGACCACATTGAAGCAGAACTTATTTCATTTAATCATACAATGTTTAGGTTTATCATGAATGGTTGATAGAACTATTTCTGTCACATCTTGCATCTGCCAGAATATAAATTGCTTAATGCTCTGACAAAAAAAAGTCTTTAAATGTTAACCCATACTTACAAACAATAATGCAATTTGATAAAATAGTGGTTCCTTTTAGACAGTAAAGCCAATGAGAAAGTTTCAGTTCAAGTATTTTATTAAACTGGAGTCTTTAATAAACCATTGTGTAAAAGTGATTATGAGACAGAGAAATCAGTTTTTAATGTTGGGTTTATGTTGTTAATTTCCACTACTGCAGTAGCCTTTAGGCTATATGGTTTGTTTCCTGCCTAAAAAGCAACCCAGACAAAAAGCTCTGGCTCCCCCCACTCCTTCACCGTAACGGCTGGTTGGCTAATCCCAAAGAAGGAAATTAGCAGTCTTAGTGAAGCTTTATTCAGTAGTTGCTTGCCGTTGTGTGAAAAAAGCATCTTTCAGACTTCACAAGAGCAGCAATTGGTAAGGAGCTTCATTTCTGGTAGATAAGTCCCCATTGGGGAACCCATCCTCTCAGAAATTATTTATTTTTTAAGAACTATAATTTATATTTTATTTTTTGACTAAAGGTGGTATTTCCCCTTTAGGAAAGCTGGTATTTTCACAATAGCAGATGTTTCCTGTCAGTGACTGCTATTTTTAGATTGAATTGCTAATTAAGGCATATGGGACTAATTTTGAGAAAAAGTATGTACTGTCTGTGTAAACTTTGAATTTTATGGACCAAAAAAGTTTACTGAGGTATGGGCAGGAGTACATGTGTCAATGTAATGTGTATGCTCACTTTGTGAAAACTCACTGGCTAATTTAGTTTCTGTCAGTGTGCTTGTAAGTGTTTGACGTGTGCTGACAGGGAAACCATGTACTACATTTACTTTCTTAAGATAAAGAGACTGAGGTAAGTGTGTGAGTATAACTGTGCTCCTTGTGAACACTGACAACTTACCTTCAAACTGACGTACTCCAGTTATGTTACCACTTTTGGTGCCTCTTGCCTGGCTACAGCATTTTGCTATTGCTGTTTCTTCTAATGCAGTACCTATACAGAAAAAAAAAATCACTTACCAAAGAGTCCTTGCCATTGTTGTGGACTCAGTTTCTGCCTCAGACAAAGGTGGTAAACCTGCAGTAGCCATTTGTTGTTCCTCAGATTACTCACTTGTCTCTCCAGTTCTGCTGTTGCAGTTCTTTCAGCCAGCATGAACCAGAGGTCAGCCACTTCCACTATGGCTACCCCAGTGTCCAGTGTGGGCATGGGAGAACCATATTATTTAGGTCTGGGAGATCCTTCTTGGGGTAGCCCAGGCAATAGACCATTAGTCCAGGCAGACATCCCTCCTTTGGGACTATCACTTTATACTGGAACTTCTGTTAAGAAAAATGAAAAAAATTAAACACTGTTCTTTGGAAGAAGTAATTATTATTTAAAAAAAAGGTGAGTCCTTTACCTTGACTAGACAGGCATTACAGACAATGAATCTTGGTATGCAAAAGCCATTATAGATGGGCATCCCCAGTGAAGTTATTTTAAATATTTTCCTTCTGTGGAGAAATTTCTTTTAATCAGACCATTGCCGAGATGAATGAGGTATTTTTATGGGAAGAAATAAATGCCCCCCCCACCAAAATTAGGACATACAATGATATGATATGTCACAAATGGATATATGTCATTCTTCTCCCATCCCATATATTCCACCAGCCCTGGGTAATGTGTTGAATGCTACCTGTCATCTTCTTGTTACCCAGATGTCAGTCCCTCAAAAAGCAGATAAGCTGTAAAAGGTACCTCAGGGTAATACATTTCTTTTCTGTCATACTGTCAACAGGCTGGTCCTTAATATTAACCCTTCATCTGGTAAAAAAGAAAAGACCATATAGGTAAGAGAATGTATTCTTCTTCTTCCACTTTAGCCTTCAGAATTCTAAATTATCAAGCATACATGAGGAAATGTATGTTTTGTCATATGGGCTGTCTGAGGGAATCGGCTTCCACTCTTCCTACAGAAGAAAGTTCTTTTTTGTACCAGACTGTTTCAACCCTATGTCAGGTATCTAAACATGCTTTGAAGAGTGTGTGTGACCGTGCAGATATGGTGTTAATGGGGACTGCTGCTTTTGCTCAGGACTGAAAAGGTATGCTTTGATATGTATCCAAAAGTTTATCGATGAGGTAAAATCTTAGATTATGCTTTAGACAAGAAGGTATTGTTTATCTCTTCTGCTAACCAGGTTCTCAAACAATATGGTGAAATAGGGAAATTGATTCAGGGAGTTTCTGAGATTTTGCACCCCAATATAAATATTATAAGCATCCTTCTTACTCAAAATAACCTAATAAAAAGTTTTTTTTTTCTGGCAAAGAAAGTGCAAAAAAGAGATGGCCAGAGGGTAATAACAACAAAAACTGGGGCTTTTTAGAAAAGGGGACAGATCAACAATTCAGAATGATTATGCTTAGCATTCTTTACCCCTTCCCCTCTCCCCCTCCTCTGGCCAATATCCCTACAAATCTGTCCCTCAAACTAGCCCTCAACATTACCTTTTGGCAAAAGATTGTTTTGGACTCTTGAGTGTTAAAGGTGATGCAGGAGGGTCACAGATAGCGATGGATACAAAAACCTCCTTTCAAGGTCAGTGTCTGTAAGTTAAAAGGGCAAAGGCTTCTATTCCAGAATGTTCCTGGTACCAAAGAAATAAAGAAGCCACTTGGAGGCCATTACTAGATATTTTATTTCTAAATCTGTATGTGGAAGTACCAACATTAGAGAATGTTGTCCTTACAGAACCTGTTACCCCTCATTCCTCCCATGAATTATTTGATAACTCTACATCTAAAAGATGCTTATTACCACATTCCCATAGTCATAAGCTTCAGAAAATTTCTAAGGTTCATGTTTTTGATTCACATTATCAGTTATGCACATTATTTTTTGGTGTATCTACAGCTCCAGTGGTATTCACAAAATGCCTAGCTCTGGTCATAACTTATTGCAGACTGAATGTCATTCACATATTTCCTTATTTGAATGACTTACTTATCTTTGTAGAGTCTTTAAGCAGATGTCAAAAGATGTTAACTTGGGTTATGTTTTGACCAACATGGGTTTCCTGATAAATATTGCAAAACCCTCCTTAACTCTATCTCACAGGATTGTATTTTTGGAGTGCCTTATAGATACTTGTCTTCAAAAGGACACTTTGAGGAGGGGCGTGGCTAGGATGTAGACTGGTTGGCAGCATCTTTTCTCAGCTCTGAACTCAAAAGATATTTCTGACAGGAATTTTTAAAAACTAGATAGTGTAGACAAACCTATTTTGTTGAATTACTTCTACTAATATCACTAGAAGTCTACAGTGCAAAAAAATTGGCTTTAAACATTATTTTTCCTGTCAAAAACAAGAAGGAAGGTATCTGAATCTACGCTTTTCTAAGCATACCACACAGGACCAGACGATGAAAAAGGAGATATACAAGACTTGTCAGTGAAATTTGACAAATGAATGCCAAACTGGACACTTTTGAGGAGAGATCTACAAAACAAATACAGCAACTACAAGAAATAATGACGCAACAGAAGTCTCAAATAGCTGACATAGAGAGATCATTAAATGATACTGAGGGTAGACTCTCAGAACAAGATCTTCAGCTGAATTTTTTATCACAACAAAATGCTTCATTACAAAATAAAATAGAGGATCTAGAGAACAGGTCCAGATGAAATAACCTTCGCATCTATGGGCTACCAGTGAAAACAGAGGGAGATAACATGGTGACTTTTCTTACTACCTGGTTACTAGAAGTTTTAAAATTGCCTGAAGCTCTTTCTTATGGAATTGAAAGAGCCCACAGATCCTTAAGAGCTGCTTCATCAACCATCAAATCAAAAAATCACCCGAGATCAATAATAGTAAAGTTTTTTTTCATCACAGGACAAGGAACTTATTTTAAAAACAGCATGGTCAACTTCTCCAGTTAAATACAAAGACAACATAATCAGATTTGATAATGATTATTCTGCTGGAGTTATAACTGCAAGAAAAGAATGTCTCCCTCTGATAAAGGAATTGAAAAAAAAGACAACTTAAAGTCCACTTGCTGTTCCCTGCAAGAATAAAAATATTTTTTACTGAAGGTCCTAAAACTTTTGACACTCTGCAAGCAACAGTTTCTTATCTTTCAGCTAATAAAACCTTGGATAATGTGGAAGAAATGGATTTCTCCCAATTTGGGGTTAAGCGTCACTTAAAAAAAATGAATGGAGCACTGCTGACAAGAAGAAGAAGAAACGATAAAAGACATATGAAAAACACAAACATTATTGTCTTCTATTTGCTCTGTAAGGCAAAAAAAGTTCTTTGAAAGCATTCATGCTTTACACATGTGTCAGTCTTTGAAACAATATAAATACAAAATAAGCAGGACATTTTATAACTAAAGGAAACAACCATAAAGAAAGCAAGGTAACATATCTTTCTCTATTACAGTGTAAATGATTTTTCTAACTCTAAATGATGTTTAGATAGTTCATTTATAAATTACCTGCCTTTTACTGCTAGTATAGAATATGATGTATTTACACTGACATATTAATGTGGTGTGTTTAAATGAGCATGATTCATTTTTATATTATTTACACTAAGCTGCATGAAATATCTAAACTGATGTATTTAATACACATAATAATATATAAAAACTGAAAGTAATAACTGTCAAAAAGTGCCTTGAAAAGTAATTATCTATTCTTTGATGCTTAAAGTGCCTTTTTGACTAACAAACAACTGTTTGGCTTGTATATCTGCCCTTAATGTTAAGAAAACTAATAGAAGTTTAATGAGCTGGTGTTCAGTTTAAAAAGCCCTAAAAACTTCACTTACTTTGTTTTTGTCTTCCCGCCATGGTCACGAGCTGGGAACTCTTATTTTACCACCCCTGAATGAAGGTTCTTCAGTTAGAATCCATTACAGTGTGTTAAACCTTCTAACAGCACAAAATGAAAGTAAACAGTCATGAGTGATGTCAGCACTAAAACAAGACAGTATGGATGTGGTGTCAGCTCCTAAGCTACTTAAAGTAACCAGCACACTATTTATGAGATGGCAAAGTGCTTTTACAGTTTTAACAAATATTAAAAGTATACTGAAGTACCTAATGAATTTAGAAGGTATCAACACATACATGACGTTTTATTATATTGTAATATTTGTTATTCATTTTGAATTGTACACATAAACAGCACACAAAGCTTAAAAAGAAGTATATCACTTGGAATAAACTGTATGAATATTTAACACATACAGACTTTACTATAATCTTTTCTGATAAGATCACCCACGTAAATTACTATAATTTAACTTAATTTTATAAAAATTTAATATATTTAAGTCCTTGACTGGAACTATATAATATATTTGTAAACACACTGCAGCTAGTGTACTCAACCTTAAGGATAGTAAGTCAATTAAGGTTCATGAATGTAGCTATGTGTTATTAGGCATTTTAAGGGTAAAAGGAGTTGCTGTTTAATTATCAAGATACTCTGTAAATATTAAATTGTTCAAGTAGCACAATCATTAAGCAGTAATGAGCAAGAAAAAATCTCAGACTTGCTTATGATTTTGTTATAT
>NC_056745.1:269973427-270110927 GCF_019279795.1 Protopterus annectens | reverse complement strand
ACACATAAGAGATCACCTTTAACAAAGTTGTTATCTGAGTTTGTTGAAACTTTTAATATAGTTGACATAAATGAGTATGCTATCCCAGATTCACTATTCTTTACACATTTTTCCCATAGACATAATACATACTCTAGAATAGATAGAGTGTACATAACAAAGGATTTAACCTCTAAATTAAATAAAGTCAAGACAATTTCATGTCCATTTTCGACCATAACGCTTTGAGATAGACTTATGTTTCAAGAGAAGGATATCAGTAACAAGAATACCATCTTACATAACAAATCTCAAAGATTTTAAGGAATTTTATATTAAAGAGACACAAACATTCCTAGATATCAATCTTACAAAAGATGTATCTGAAATATATATATGGGATGCATTGAAAGCATACCTATATGGAAGAGCGATGGGATGGTATAAAAATAAACAAAAACAGTGGAATAATGAATTAATGGAATTACAGTCAAAAGTAGATAATTTAAAGCTTGATATTCAAAATGGAAACACCAACTTAATAAAAGAACTAGAAGATACTAATAAAAAATACTCAGAGATGCTACACCACAAAACAATGATCAACTTAGAAAAAATTAAACTATGTTACTATTCAATGAACCCTAAAAGCCAATGAAGAATAGCAAATAGGACTAAAAAGATTATTAAAACAAATCAAATCAAGGAAATACATAATATAGAAACCAAAAAGAAAGTATCTGATTTAGAAGGAATGCTAGAGGCTTTTAGGCTATTTTTTCATAAACTTAATAATCAAAATGAGAAAACAGAAACACATTCAGCATTGAAAGCTTTTCTCAAAAACAATGTTAAAGTTAGGTTATTAGAGGAGCAGGTACAACTAATAGATAAACAAATAACAA
Organism: Protopterus annectens; assembly: GCF_019279795.1. Classification (NCBI taxonomy): domain Eukaryota; kingdom Metazoa; phylum Chordata; order Ceratodontiformes; family Protopteridae; genus Protopterus; species Protopterus annectens. The sequence continues at coordinate 270,110,043 of NC_056745.1, read as the reverse complement.
TAACAGAACTTAAAGCTGAAGTAAATAAGCTAAAATTAAACAAAGCTCCAGGTATAGATAATATCACCCCAGAAATGTTTAAATTACTATCAAATGAGGCTTTGCTATTGTTATTGAATGTCTTTACATCAGTTAAAAATGGTAAAGACATTCCTCCTTCTTGGAAGTACACATTAATATCACCAATTCTGAAACAAAATAAAGATCCCAGTGAATGTTCATCATACAGACCCATTTCACTTCTTAATATAGATTATAAAATTTTTATGGCAATACATGCTGCTCGAATAAAACAATTACTACCACTTTTGATAGAGGAGGATCAAACAGGTTTTATAAAAGATAGGAACACTTATGACAACATTAAAAGAATTTTTTCCTTAATTGATTATATAAATGTCACAAAAAACAAAATGAATGTTATTAGCGTAGACATAAATAGCACATTTGATTCAGTGAACTGGGATTATCTGTGGTTAGTTTTAGAAGAATATGGCTTCTCAAACAACTTCACTTTGTTAATAAAATCATTATATGAAAAATAAATGGCTTATATAAAACTGGGATCTTGTCTGTCTAAATCTATTAAAATAACTAAGGGCACAAAACAAGGCTGCCCTCTTTCTCCATTATTGTTTGCAATAGTCATTGAACCCTTAGCAAATAATATACGTATGGATAAAAATATTGAAGGAATACAACTAGACAACAGCCTAGAGCTTAAAATTCAACTTTTTGCTGATGATATTTTAATTACCTTAAAAATAATAATAGCAGTTTAAAAGCATTATGGGACTCAATTCAAAACTTTCAAAACTTTTCAAGTCTTAAATTTAATGAGAACAAAACAAATGTATTGCTTATAAATACTAATAAAAAAGATCTAAATAAAAAATACCATAAATATATCTCTACCGATAATATAATTAAATACTTGGGAATTATAATAACTAGCAACCTAGATACTACAATTGAAACACATTATAAAGAGACCTTAAATAATATTAAAAATCTAATACAAAGATGGAATAAATTCTTCTTTTCAATGGAAGAAAGGCTTTATATAATTAAAATGATCATATTTCCAAAAATTCTTTATGTCATACAAGCTTGTTGTTTGCCACCAGCTAAATCACACCTAAAACAATTAAATGATGTAATGGTAAGATTCCTATGGTATCCAAAAAAACAAGGATAGCTATGAAGTATCATCTAGATGATTGGGATATAGGTGGCATAGGTTTACCAGACATAGAAATATATTTGCATTCATCCATTATTAAAACAATATCATTATGGCTAAATACAAAATATACATCAAAATGGAAGCTAGTTCATGAGAGAATCTGGTTAAAATCAGGATTTGTAGCAGCAAATAAGTATACAGATTTCATACCAAACAATTTTCTATGGCTGATGAAGGAATATATGATGATACATAAGAATAAAAATATAAGTTCCAAATACATTACTTATACATTAAAAATTTTCCAAAATCTTATTAATAGCAATCCTGATATTAAAGCATGGTCATTTCTTTTATATCCTGTAGCGTACACACAAGGTAATATAATAACATTTAATATGGAAGTAGTTAACATGCTTAAAGAAAAGGGATTAATATATTGGCATCAATTGCTAAACTCTGGAAAACCTCTGACAATAGACCAGATTAAACAGAAATTAAATATGGAAGATAGTCCATGGTTACATGTACAAGAATTAAGACAGTATATATTAAGCAAACAAGAAACAATGCAACCAACAATAAGACAAAATGTTCCTAATCTTATAGAACATATAATATTACTAATGAATCAACCCATTACTGGAAAGGGACACTTATCATCTATTTATAAAACAAACAAAAAAATAAAAATGCATAATAATGACAAAATATGGAATTATTATAGATCAGTTAATGGACATGTGCCAAATGACAGAGATAAAAAACTAATTCTCTCTCCAAAGCAGACATCACTTTCATTACATTGGAGACTTTTTACATGGCAATTCATACACAGATCTTATGTAACCCCTCATAAAATGGAACTTATGTTTAAGAAAAATATTGGCTGCTGGAGATGTGATTTATCAATAAAAGCAGACTGGCAACATATGTTCTACGAATGCCATTTGATTAAACCATATTGCGATAAAATAAATTATTTTCTGCAAATAGTATTCATTGATAAATTCCATATTTCCAAATCTATTATTTTGTTTAATGCACCTGTACCCGACTGTGTGCCAAGAACAAATTATGTAATCTTATGGACTCTCCTAGCTATTGCAAGGAAGAACATTACATCAAACTGGAAATCCAAAGCTTCTCCAACTTTTAAGCAATTCATGAATATGGTGTCAGCAGTATCGCAATTGGAAATGAACACTATTAAAGGAAGAACTGAAAGAACTACATCATTATACGTAGCATGGCAAAAAGTAACTGAAATACTGGAGAATAATGACTGCAGCAGATTATAATCAGGAAACAATTGTATAGAAAGTCAATTATATGTCAACAATAGACACCCTTGTAAATACTTTATTTTGGTTTTAATGTTTGATATCTGTTTAGAGGTTTTAGCCTACCTTTTTAAATAATTTGTAAATACTTCATTGTCATAAATAACCTGCATTCATGTTTTCTTGTTTTTGGAAATGAATAAAAATATTAAAAAAAAAAAAAGGACACTTTGAAGAAAATGTGATTTTTAACTGAGCTTCTCAAATCAATCCTAGACTTCTGCAAGAGAATTCCTCAGGATTTTAGGGTCCATGGCTTCTGTGATTCTCAAGATTCCTCTATCTAAATTATACATGAGAGGTGCAATGATTTCTAAAAAAAAAAAACAAAAACACATGGACCAATGATTTGCATTATTTGAGTATCACTTGTTGTCTTGGGCTTTGTAAAAAGGGAACTGCATTAGCTGAGACAACAAATTCAACTGAACCCAGGTTTTTCCTTTTCTCCTCAGATCCCTAACCAATATCTCAGCACTGGCACATCAGATTTTGCTTAAGGAGCACTTTCTATGGACGTAAAAGTGTAGGTCCAGTGGAGTCTTTCAGTCAGATCAAAGCACATCATCTTAAAAGAGATGTTGGCTATAATACATGCCTTGAAATCTCTTCATTAACTATGGACCATAAGACCTCTTCAAGTGATTACAAACAATACCTCACTCATGTGGTACATAAACAAGCAAAGAGTTGTACTCCCTATGCAGGCTGGCAGTCATAACTTGAGAGTTATCTCTTCAGCATTCTTTAACCCCCCAAGCATCTTATATTTTGTCAGAGCAAAAATAGCGACAGACAAGCTTAGCAGGACCAGGACAGGCCCTCATAAATAGATATTGGATGAGGGTTTTTTTTATTTTTTCAGGAAATTATCCAGTTGTGGGGGAAAACCCTAAATAGAGCTATCCATATTCTTTCAAAACTGACAACTAATCAAAGTTTTTTTCAAGGAATCCTATCAAGAAGGCCTGGAAAACAGATGCATTTTAATTCCCTTGGATGGGAATGTTGCTTCATGTTTTTCCAGTCTTTCCACTGATATGTAGAATAATGCTAAAGATTCAAAGTGCTACCCCAAAAATTATTGTGGTGATCCCTTTTGGTCAAGGCAATAGTAGCTTTTATTGAACAGTCCAAGGGCAATTACCACAAACTTTCTCACAGACTGGATCTACTCACACAAGAGAAGGGTAGTGTGATATGCCCATTATCAATGAATTTCAATTGACTGCCTTTGTGATTCAGTTTTAATACCCTTCAGGCACTTATTTCATAAAGATGTGCAGCAGGAGGCATTAAAGAAGGCAAAAAGTCTGCTACTAGAAAATCTTATGCTAGTAAGTGGAAGTTGTTTTCAAGTTGGTTCCAAATGAATAACCATGGTCTATCAGGGATTTTGTACCACATGTGCTTAAATATTTGTGTGAGTTGCTTTCCTCTGGCCTCTCTTATTCCACTATAAATATTCATTTTGTGGCCATTTTAACATGTCTGCCCATGGATGTTTGTCTTTCTTCTTTGTTTGTTGTCCAATAGTTTATAAATGGGATTTTACACCTGAGACCATCTTATAAATATGTCATTCCTATTTGGGATCGCAACTGTATGCTGGAGAAGTTGAGTATGTTACCTTTTCAACCTACTTATCAGGTTGATTTAAGGTTATTAACTTGGAAAACTGTAATTATCATTCCTCTGAAATCTGCATGAAAAGTACCTAAGTTCAAAGCTTTCTTGATGATTGAGCCTTACCTGATTTTCCACAGGGATAGAGTCTCTTTAAGAACAAACCTTCATTCATGCCCAGGATTGTTTCATAGTTTATCTTAAATCAAGCCATCAATCACCATGTTTTTACTCAGAACCTAGAAAATCAAGAAGAAAGGAGAAAGGAGTCTGCATACTCTGAATGTGAATAGGCAACTCAGGTAATATCCTGACAAGACTAAGCCTTTAGGAAAAGCTGGCCTACTATTTACTTCTTATCACAGAGCAAAAAAAAAAAAAGACATCTTTTGGCTAAACAGACAATTTCCAAGTGGTTGTCCTTGGCATTTTCTTTCTTATTCCCATCATGGCAGATATGTTCCTGGCAGTATCAAGGTGCATTCTACTAGAGCCTTGTCTTCTTTGATGGCATACTGGAAATGAATAGACTCCAGAAGCATTCTAGAGACAGCTGCGTGGTCCTCTGTACATACTTTTACAAAGTATTACAAACTGGATTATTTTCTTGGTGCATTCAGATTTTGCTAGGACTATTCTCCAGGGGCTCCTGGATCCATATAATTTCTCCTTCTAGGCTTTGACAATCAACCCATACAGCCTAAAGTCTATTGCAACAGTGGAAATGATAAACATAGTACAGTATTGTAATTTGTACTTATCCAAAGCAATCGATGTTTGAATTCCTCACTGCTAGAGTAGCAACACCCACCATCCATCCTCCAACTCTTGTATATAGTTGCAGCTGGGATATAACGTAGTGTTGTGTTTGTTTATGCTTTATATGTTTATGGTTGCTGCTGGTTGTTAGATTCATGATTGTCAGACTTTTCTCTTGCTGTATAAAAAAAGAATGTCCTAAAGAAAGTTTCACTCTGACTGCTGATTTTGTTCCTTGAGATGGGGTGAGGTTGGGGGCTAGAGCTTTTGTTTTTTTCTCTCAAATTTTTTTTTATTTTTCAAATACATTTGAATGAATTCCATAGTATGTATACATAATATGTTAAGTAACTATGTACACTATTTACATTAGCCTGACACTATAACAGATCTTAATGTATACAGTTACTTTATAAGTATGTCCAATCCATTATCAGAGTGTCTGATCAATTATTGTATAGTGTCAATCAATGATAAGACTTTTCCCTAAGGGTTATTGATAAATGGATTTGGATAAATTCTTAGTTCTTTAATTTTAATTTCCAATAATGCTGTGGTCTTCAGTAGGCTGTAGAAGTCTTCCAAAGTTGGTATTGTGTTTGTATTCTATCTTCTTGTTATACGTTTCCTTGAAATTGCAAGGATACTCCATACTAGATACATGTTTGACCTATTCAAATGAGGACCTTAGTTCACATTTAATAATACAAGAGCTTTAGTTAAATAAAATGATTCATTAAATAAGGCTTGTAGAAAGTTATTAATACCATTCCAAAATGGCTTAATTTTAACAAAATCAAAGAAAATGTGGTTCCAATCTGCATTGTGTACTTGCTGACATCTCCAACATATTCCTTTTATGGAAGAACTCATTTTACTGATTCTATCTGGGGTTAAGAATGCTCTGTGCAAGCATTTTCAATTAAAAACTTTCCAGTATTGTAAAGGATGTATATTTTATCGATAATAAGATATTTGTTTAATATCTTCAGTTAACTGTATTGAGTGTCCTTTTGTTATATATTTACAATATGAGGTTTTGGGTGTTGTTTTATAGTTTATCAATATTTTGTAAAATTTTGAAATATTTCTCCCCATGTCAAAGTCATTATATATGATTTCATATATGTATTTCATAAATTTAGGTATTTCTTTAAATTAATAATTGTTAATTAATCTACTTAAATCTTGTGAATATGACAGAATACTCTGTAAAGTTAGCCAGTCCTGTTGTGGAATTTTGTATGTTGTTTTTATTACTTGCATATTTAAAACTTTTAGTTCTTTGATACATTGGAGCCAACAAACAAATAATTCCTGCTCCCAGGAATGAATAATTTCTCTATATATTTTATGTGGAAAGTTCTTTGTGACTATAAATGGTGTTAAAAGATCAAACCAGATTTTTAAATCTATATTTGCATTAATAGTTTTCCTAAATGAGTCAATGTAATAATTAATCATGTGAGTTTTAGTGGGTTTAGTTATGTTATATTGCATACTAATACATATGTGCCATTGCAAATTGTTTTTATCTGTTATTTGAAATTTTTTTTGTAAATCCAATTCATTTATTGATATTACAGTTAGTAATGCTTTCCAATTTGCAGAGTAATTTGGAATTATCCAATCTGAGATTGTTTTAGATATTGATGCTTTTATATATGTTTCTATACCAGGAAAGTTTAATCCTCCTTGTTTCCATGGTCTGGTATGATGTATTAAAGCTATTCTGTTTTTTTTTTGGGAAACCATCAAAATTTTAGTAGGCATGAATTTATTTCTTTGAGTATATTTCTTTTGGTAACAGTTGTTTTGCCAAGGCTATATATATAGGATCTTGGGCAGTAAAACCCTTTTTATTAACCGTAGTCTACCTTCAAATCTTAATATTATTTTGTTCCATTTTTCCACAGAAATTTTAATTGTATTGATGATATTATTGTAGTCTTTTGAGACTAATTCATTATTATCCTTGCATAACTCAATTCCTAGATATTTTAAGTAGATTCTTGTTTTCCTATAGTCTGCAGTTCTTTTATTTATTAAAAAATAAACATTTTGATTTTGATTTATTGAAATGGAGTCCTGAAGCCATGTGAAATTAGTCAATTAATATATCTAATTCTTCTAGTGTCTCTTTTGTATTAGATAATGTTAATAATATGTCACCAACAAATAGCATTACTTTAGAATTGTACTGTTCATAAACATCTATTCCTTTGATTTTTATATTGTTACAAACTGAATCTGCCAATATTTCAATAGCCAGAACAAATAGAATTGGTGACATGGGACATACTTGCTTAGTGCCTTTTTGTTATATGCATAGATTCAGAGGTAAAAGGACCTAACTTGACATACGCTAAATTATTTATATATATATATATATATATATATATATATATATATATATATATTCTTTAAGAGATGAACAAAGGATGCAGGAAATTCAAATAACATTAGGATTTTGAATAAATAGTCCCAATTTAGGGGATCAAAGGCTTTCTCTATATCTAAGCCAATTATGTGTTTCTTTGTTTTATTTATTAACATAATCTATAAGAGAAATTATCCTTTTAATATTATCATGTGTGTGTCTATGATATATAAATCCAGTCTGATCATTATTGTTTTGGATAGTGGTATTTTCATTCTGTTAGTTAATATTGTCATAAATATCTTACAGTCATTAATTAATAATGATATAGGTCTATATAAGGTACAGAGGTTTGGGGATTTGTTTTCTGTTAGGATTGGTGTGATTAAGGAATATCTCCAAGAGGCTGGTATTAAAGCTTGTAACTGAATCTCTAATAGAGTTTTATGGAAGAGGGATAGTATCTTTGAAGGAAAAAGTTTATATATTTCCATAATTATGACATCTATACCTGGAACTTTATTATTTTTACTCTCTTTTATTGTATCTGTAATTTCTTTGTAGGATACGGGTGCTTGCAGATCTAGTTTTAATTTTTTTGGTATTTTTTTTTATATTAGAACATTTTTCATTTAGATTTAATTGATCAATATGTATATTTTCTTTTTGGAAATGTTCCATATAGATTTAATTGATCAATATGTATATTTTCATTTTGGAAATGTTCCATATAGTGATTTCTATAAGCATCAAGAATGTCACTTATATACAAGACATTTTTCCCTTTCTTTTCATGGAGGATACTTTTAATGCTATTAGCTTTTGATTGTATTTTGATTCTTGTGGATTAATTATGTAGATATTTGGGAGAAGTGGCCAAGGTATTATTATTATTTTGTTTTTCTAAAGCTAAACTAGTTTTATGTGTTAGAATTTCATTGTATTTATTCTTTAATAATTCTACTTTCTTTTTCATCTCCAAATGATTTTGATTTTTTCAGCTTTTACTGACAAAAGTTTGGATTATAGATCTAATAATTCAGAATCCCATTCCCTGATTTTTTATACCAAGTTAGGGTTTTACCATATATGTAAGCTTTTAATGAGTCCCATATCATTATTTTATTTATCTCTGTGGTATAATTAATATTTAAGAAGAACTGTAATTCAGATAATAACCAGGGTTTGAACTCTTTAATTTTAGTTATATATGCTGGAATTCTGGAGTTAAAGATTAATGGTTTATACTCATTTTGAAGTTTTAGAATCAATGAATTGTGGTCTGAAAAGGGACAGGGAGTGATTGATAAATTAATGATTTTAGAGTGTAAGTCATGGGCAGCAAATGTTTTATCTATTCTAGTTTGGGTACCAAATCTGTGATCTTGATGGGAAAACAACAAAGATTTATCTTCTTTAAATTTGAAAGTATCTACAAGATGAAGTGATTCTACCACTTGTTTAAAGCTTTTGATACAGCAGGTGTATGCAGCGGTCTTTTATTTGTAGTTTCAGAAGTATCAAATATACAGTTAAAATCTCCTCCTAATATTAAGTTGCCTTTATAATTGTTGGAAATAAAATCCAAGTGTTTTTTATAACAGTTCATGTTCCAATGCCTGGGAACCAGTATAGATTGGCTAGGCTCCATATTCAGTTATTATATTTAACTATTACTAATGCCATAAGGCCTTCTTTATCTTCATAGTTATAAATGATTTCTGGTTTAATCACATTTTGTTCCATAAAATTGTCACCCCTTTTGTCTTTGTCTTATAAGTGGATTGCACCAATATCATATATTCTTTAGGATTCCATTTGTAATTGTCATTTGTTTTGAAATGAGTTGAAGGAAGACAGTTTGTGCTTTGTTCAATTTTAAATATTTCAGTAGATTTGATCTCTTGCTAGGATTGTTTATTCCATTGATATTTAAAGATAATAAAGTTAAATCCATCTTAGGTTATTTAGACTATGTATTTTTTGTTTTATTGTGACTATTAAACACTTTCCTCTGATAACTATAAAGTATATGTTTGAGCTTTTAAAGGAAATTATCAGTTTTATACTTTGAGTGTTTACCGATAAAGTAATGTTGTGGTCAGGCATACTAAAAATGTTTTTGTGAAATAAATTTAAATTAATAAATGCTATCTTTTTGTGCACTCTTGCTCACAGAGCAGCGTTGGGCAACGCCGCTTAAACAGGTTTAAACTATTCCCAGCTCCACAAAGTCTGCTCTTCACTTTTTCCCTTAGAACTGCTCTAAATCTCAAAATAAGCACTCTATTTTCATTCTAAAGCCCTGCACTTGCTCGTATAAGTAATCTCATAGGTAAACACTAATAAACTTAAGCACTACACCCTCTTATACTCCTTTTAAGTACTTGCTCCATATTGGTTCTTTCTGATCAGTCAATAAGTAGTTCCCTATACTATTCAGGCATGTCCAAAGGTCACTTTCAGGTTTACTCTCCAGTCCAGCTGGTGAATCTGGGAATCTTGAGGCAATGTTACAACTGCCTTATGTATACAGACCACCCTCTCCTCCTCCCAACAAGCTCAAATATATGTGAGAGATGCAACTATATAGCCAAACTGGAGGCTGAGCCCTCTCAACCCAGTACTGGCACAGACAGTCAGGAGGAGAAGGTAACCACACACACCACAAATCCAGTCTCATATAGACCTATTGCATCAGCAAACCAAACACATAAACACACAAAAACATACTCGGAGGCTCTAAATAAAAATCTACCTAAGCAGCAGAGACCTCCAAAGCAGATATCCAAGCAACCTCTACCACGAAACAATACCCACATAGCACTTAGCTCACAAAGTCAGTGTGCCACACAGTCACAGCCCTTAAGGCTAAACAACACACCTAATACACTTGTAATAGGTGACTCTATTGTCAGACACACTGACATCCCACTCACCAGACTGAACAAGGAGAAGGTCACTGTAAGCTGCCTGTCGGGTGCCAGGATCCGCCACATAACACAAGCACTCAGGTCACTCCAAAGCAAGTACAAATATGACTCTGTCATTGTCCATGCTGGTGTGAATGACCTGAGACGTACCTCCCTGGACTACATGAAAAGAGACATAGAGGAGCTCTCTGATCATGTAGCCCAGGCTGGTATGACCCTGACCTTGAGTAGCATCTTGCCCTCACCAAGAATGATGCCACAGTATAAAGACAAAATGATTAATTTTAACAATTGGCTAAAGTATTGGTGTCATTCAAAGGGGATCCAGTATCTGTCAGCCTGGGATGACATGCTCAACAAGCCATGTTGCTTCGCTAGGGACAGCTTGCACCTGTCACCCCTGGGTTTTCAAATACTGGCAAAGGCTCTTGCCTCCCCCCATAGTGCCTTTTTTAGGCAAGGCTCAAAAGACAAACCCACCTCCATAGACAACACAAAGAAAAAAGAAAACTAAGGGTAATGCTGCTCAATGTCAGCAGTCTAAGCCTCAAGATGCACACACTCGAGACTCTCCTCAGTATGGAGAATATTGATATCTGTGCAGTAACAGAAACCTGTTTCAAGGCTCCCGAGAGCACCCCAGCACTAACAGGTTATACTTCATACCATGCTTTTCGGCCCCAAAACTCGGACCAAACCACAAAAGGAGGGGGAATATACATATTTATCAAAGATACCCACACCTCCAGGTTAGTGGCACTGCACGAAGCAACAGAGGCCATCCATGTGCAACTAACAGTGGGCAAAGCTGCCTTTCAGTTTGTAGCCTGCTACAGACCACCCTCCCAAACACAGGAACCCCACTTGGCTTTCCTGAGAACACTGGAGAATATGAAGGTCTGTCCAAACACCATTATACTGGGTGACTTCAACTACCCAACCATTGATTGGGAAAACTACTCAAGCCCAAACACCCTCGCCCAATGGTTCCTAGAATTTATAAACTCAAATGCTATGGAACAACTGGTCACCACTCCCACAAGAGGGGAAAACATATTGGATCTGGTCATCACCAACATGGGGTCTCTATGTTCCACACCAGAGGTATACCCCTTGTTGGTAAGATCAGACCATAAACTAATCTCACTGGACATCCATATTCCATCCCCACCCCCAGCCAAGGAAACCACGGTGAAGAACTTCACAAAAGCAAACTTCACACTTCTCAAAACTGAGGTGGAATCCTTCAAAGCCCCTGGGCCAGTGGAAAATATGGCCTAAAACACAGAATCATTTACAAAAGCATTCTATGGACACCTACAGGAATGCATGGAGCATGCTATCCCAAATAAAACCAAGACTCACTCCTCCAAAGGCAGGAGACCTGTCTGGTGAACCCTGGCCATAAATAAGCTATATAACAGAAGGAGAAAGCTACTACATGATAGAGCAAAATCCCAAAAAAGGGAAGACAACTCTGATCAGTACTAGCAAGAAACTATGATCCTCATAAAATCATCTAAGGCCAGCTTCGAAAGAAAAATTGCACAAGACACTAAAGATAATCACAAGGCCTTCTTTAGTTATGTCAGGAACCTGGGAGGCAACTTCCAGATATGCTCTGAGTTAGTGCAAAATGACAAAACATACACTGAACCCACAGACATTGCCAACATCCTGGCAGAAAGCAAATGTCTATCCTAACAGAGTGTAGCCTTCCTGGGATCACAGATGCACAGGTGAGAGCTGCCCTCTCCAAAGCAAAAAACACAGCATCAATGGGACCAGACGGTGTCCCAGGCTGCGTCTTACATGAGCTCCAAGAAGAACTAAACCCTCATATAAAGTCACTGTTCAATCTCAGCCTTACTACAGGATATGTACCCAAGGAATGGCGTACAGCAACAGTGGTCCCACTCCACAAAGGTGGTGCAACAACAGACCCTGGAAACTATCACCCTATAAGCCTGACTAGCCTGGTCTGCAAAGCTATGGAGCGTATCATCATGGAAATCATAAACAAAGACATTGGGAACCTCCAGACACTGGATCCTACCCATTTTGGCTTTGTTAAAGGCAGATCTTGCCTCTTGAACCTGGTCGACTTCTTTGAAACAGTTACCAAAGCCATAGATGAAAGGAAGGTAGTCCACACAGCCTACCTGGACCTAGCAAAAGCCTTCAACACAATACCCCCAATCGGGCATCATAAATAAGCTCACCAGCTTAAATATCAACCCCTATGTCACAAGATGGGTTGCAAACTGGCTCAGGGATAGAACCTACATGGTCAGAATAGCAGGTGCCATGTCAGACTCTAAATCAGTTACAAGTGGCATCCCACAAGGCTCAGTCCTGGGAACTCTCTTGTTCGGTATATATTTCTCCGAGGTACAGGCTAACACGGGTGGACTATGGCTGATAAAGTTCACAGATGACTGCAAACTGGGTGCCATAATCGACTCTCCAGCTTATACAAGCATCCTCCAAAAGGGTCTCACAGAGACGGATAACTGGTGCCAGAGCCATGGCCTAAAGCTAAATGCCAAAAAGTGCAAAGTCATCCCCTTTGGGAAAAACAAAGTGCCCACAAATTACCACATAGGTGGTAATCCATTAAGTATGGAAGAAGTAATTAGGGACTTGGGGACCCAAGTAGATAGCAGTCTCTCCTTTGACAATCACGTTGCCAAAGTGGTTAGAAAGACCTTCTATATGGCCCACCTTATCACAAAAGGGTTCACATCTAGATCAAGAGAAGTCATTGTGCCCCTCTACTCATCAATTATCAGGCCTATTATTGAATACAATGCCCCATTTGGGATGTACCTTACCCGACACCTGCAGCAACTGGAAAGACCCCAAAAGTACCTCACCAAGAGGATCAAGGGACTCAAACAGATGCCCTATGCAGTTAGACTAAAGAAACTCCAGCTCTACTCAGTTGCGTATCGCCTACTCAGAGGTGATCTGTGTCTGACGTATAAGGCTATGTCCAACCCAGAATTAATGTACATGTTTCACCTCCGGAAATCCAAATCCCTTAGAGCTACACGCTCCAGGGACTTGAACATCAGCACAGAAATAAATAGGACATGCTGGAGGGACAGATTCATAGCCCAGAGGCTCCCCTCACTCTGGAACAAAATCCCAATCCATGTTAGGCAGATCCCCTCACCGACCCTCTTCAAGAGAAATCTTGATGAGTGGATGGGAGATTGTAAGTTTACCCCGGGATCTCTTCTGTGTCCCTGCTTGACAGAGGTACAGTAAACTAACCTTAAAAGGGCTACCTTCTGTGACCTACTATACAGAGGCACAGTCAACTAATCTAAAAGGGTGGCGAAAGCCAAACACACTCTGGCTAGGCTTATAAATGCCCTAGGGCAGATAGCCTAGTAACAACCTATGAATCTATGAACCTATGAACCTATGAACCAAACTAAGATCCGCACCAGCAATGGAATGAAAATCATTTCTAATCTGATGGATAAACCTAAGTCCATCAGATTATCACTCATATCGTGACAATCCAGAACACTTGAGCTCCATAAATTGATTATCGTATGGAGAATATTTGTAATAGGAATAAGCAATAGTTATATTATTTTGAACAGATATAGTACTATTGTAGATTAGAGAGAATTCTAATACAATATAAATGTCTATTTATTGTATAAGCAATTAATATTTACATGAAAGATAGATGACAAGCAATTAAATCATAGTAAAGTAGGATGTATCATATATAAAACCTCAGGAAAAGATTATAGCACACAGTTATTTAACATATTCACCCTTATTGAAGTGTTTCAAAACGTATTACTTAATATAAATAGATGGTAATAATATTTATACCTAATGTTTATAATACAATTCATTTCACTGGATATAGCAGAAGTTATATTTCATTGTTTGCCAGCATTTAAGTAATCACTTTGTTTGTTGCTAACTTACTTAAAGCATCAAGTTTATTTTATGTAAACATTGATGAAAGTTAGTGCATTTTAATTATCAGTGCATCCCCCATTTCCTACACATAAGGATTTTCATATATTTCATTTATTAATATAAAATGAGTGAAATTTTAGGTTAAAAACAACAAATTCACTTATTGTGATTAATGATTGCAAGCTACCTTTCCATATTAATAAATTGCCATTTTATGGCATATACTGAAAGTTTTTACATTTAAATGGCAACATTCTATTTTGTATAATTAGCAAATGTTAAACTGACTGATTATTGCCAATTTAATACTATTTGTTCAGAATGTGATTGTTACCTTCTGTGACATTCCTATTTCAGGCTTCTATTCTTTCCCTTGAACAACTTTGTCAGTTTGATGTCATGCATAAAACATTAGTGACCTTGGTAACAGTTTAAGTATTATGTATGGTGAAGATGGGTTATAAAACCACAATTCAAGTTAAGCAATTATATGACTTGTTACGCACATTTACTTATATGAGAGAATCATTGTGCTTCCCCTTGATGTTCAATATAGTGTATGTCATTTATGACAAGTTAAAACAGTAGAGTTATTATACAAAAGCCCATGTTATTAAACTGAGTGTCTATTGTCAATGTAATACTATTTGTTCAGAATATGATTGTTACATTCTGTGACATTTCAAGTTCAAGCTTCTATTGTTTCTCTTCAACAACTTTGTCAGTTTGATGTCATGTATAAACATTAGTTACATTGGTAACTGCTTAAGTATTATATATGGTCAAGATGGGTTACAAAAACTACACTTCAAGTTAAAGCAATTACATGGCTTGTTACTCATATTTACTTATATAAGAAAATTATTATGCTTCCCCTTGATATTCAATGTAATGTATGTCATTTATGACAAGTTAAGACAGTAGAGTTATTATACACAAGCCCATATTATTAAATCCTGTCTTTAATATCTACATTCAGCAGACTGCTTCATCTTATATGACAATTATATATTTTATGTCTAGATTTACTAAAATCATACATTATATAACTATTGTGTGTTTTTTTTTTTTTTTGGCTATTGCTTAGTTATTCGAAAGACCACAAGCTGTAATGCTTATTCTTATTATTAGCTCCTTCCAAGCATGTTTATACAGTCCATAGATTTTAAATTATGAGACCCTTCTAGTTTCTTATTTGTTATAAGTATATTTCCATCCTTACATACACACATATCAGTACTTCAAGCACGGGCAACAATACCCATCCAGTTTTGCCAGAATACCATTCATTAGTTCATGTGGTATGTTTCCAGGCTGTTCTTAAAATATCCAAATCAATATTTGTCCTGTTCCATTTTACCATCATGTTCAATGCAATGGCCACTCTGCCAGTGAACCATTCAACACACCTTCCATTCCCACAGATATTTCCACAAAGGAAATCTGATGACTCTCTAGCACTTTCTGGCAACCCCATACCCCATAGAATCAGCTATCAACATATTCCCAACATGTCCGAGCAAACTCACCTCCCAGACCACTGCAAACAGTTCTGCACAAGACCAAGTGCTCTTAGTCTTTCACAATAACTCAGACTTCCACCTTTATGTAAGTCCTCAATGTGTTTGGACCAAAATACATTTTAAATATAAAATTGCGCTTTTTTTAATTTATTATTTTTTTTATCAAGAATCAACTTAATGAGCTTAACAAAGTGTTGGGAGACTATCAATATGTGTACATGTGGTTTAAAACAGCCTATATATATATATATGTATATATATACTTTTTTTAAACCAAAAACATTGCTGAGAATCATCTTGGAGCCGTTAAGCATTATTGTCACTCTGTCTCCATTACCATAGCAATCTGGGTGCGTCTGTTTCTGTTAGTGTGTCTGTGTACTGCATATCAAAGGCTTGTGATGCACCTGAAGCAAAGCTTCACTTCACTGCAACTTCAAGCCTAAATTCCTTCCCTTTCAGCGAGGCAGCAGCCAGGAAAAGAACGGAGAGCAAACAGATCAAAAAAAAAAAAAAAAAAAGAAAAGAAAGAAAAAAAAAAACTCACAACAAGCCCCCACAAGAGATAACACATTATTCCAGCCTTCCCACCTCTCACTCAGCAGATGTATAAACAAACTATTCTCTGCCAAAATATATCAAATCACAGTTTTATTCACCCCCTTTCCCTGGATCCAGGCTAAAATACCAAATGTCTTTTCCTAAAACACAAGCATCAGTAAACCTCGATCACAAGCCGCAACCCAGAGCTTCCCAGAGATGAAAACTGCAACATACAACAGCTGACAGATACAGCTGCATCTACACACACACCATGTTGGTCTTAATCAAACAGCACTTGAAGCTATGGTACCTGCCATAATTGATATTAACTATGTTTAAACAGAATAATAATGACATTTGTACTAGCTGCCAGACATGGCTGCATCCATGCACACAATATCAGGGTTGATCAAACAGCACTCAAAGCTATGATACCTGCCATAATTGATATTAACTATATTTAGATGGAATAATGATGACATTTCTACTAAGAGCGTGCTACTATTATTTAACCACGATATACATGACATTTCTAAATCATAGTTTAACTGAAGAAGGCATTAGTCTCCAGGACAGCATTTATTTTCAAAGCACTCTACTGTTATTACTGCTATTATATATGATGTTAATTTGTTATATTTGAGTCTGAACTCTAATGAATGGTACCTTGTTGAATTAGTTAATTAATTACTTAACTTATTATAAGTAAAAACAATGAAAAATGAACAAGATAAGTATTCATTGAGTTCAAGTAGGGGAATAGAAACTTCTATGTTTATATTATATGTTGCTTTGTTTGGCTTATATATAATGCAAATAGTAACCCATCTTGACCTACCTTTGTTTGTGAAGAATTACTGGACTCTTTGAACATTTTGAATACATCATTACTGTTTCTCAGTTGTTTAAGAAACCCTCTTTTTTAAAAAAATAAAAACAGATGACAAGTGATGTACTATATCAGTTGATACTTTGAGAGATGTAGTTGTAAGCGTTATTTTTTGGGACAGCTATCTTGGAATCAGTTTTTTTATTTCTCCTTTCTAGCGTCAGTCCAAGGATTTGTTTCTTTTATTATTTTAAGAGTAGGGGCCATCCATTTCATTTCTTCTGGGATAGACACTATGTTGTTGTTTTTGATGAATATAGTAGCTTCTTTTAGGTCATTAAAGGTTCTCATCTTATTGGTAAAAAGTATTTTTATCTTGGCTGGAAAGGCCAGCTGTGCTTTAATGTTGTTTTGTTTCAACAGTTTTATTTTTGGCCAGACTTTTTTCCTTTGTTCTAGTATTTTGGAAGAATAATCATTGTCAAACCTTATCAGGCTTTGATTGTATTTTAAGGGTGATTTTCTCCAAGCAGATTTTAATATTAGTTCCTTGTTCAGAAATAAAATAAATTTTATAACTATTGATCTAGGTGGAGTATTTGTTGAGTTAAAAGCAGGTTTCCTCAGTGCTCTATGTGCCCTTTTAATTCCAAATGAAAGTCCCTCTTTCAAGTTTAAAAATTCAGAAATCCAGGTTAAGAATGAAATAATGTCTTCACCTTCAGTGTTTTCAGACAGACCAAAGATCCATACGTTGTTTCTCCTTTCCCTGTTTCCTAAGTCATCTATTTTGTTAAGCAGCCATGTATTCTATTTAAGCAGAAATTCTTTTTGGAATTCTTCCTCTTTGAGTCTCCCTTCAATGTCATTTAGAGAAGTTTCTATATTTGTTATTTTTGTATGGTGTTGCTGTAATAGTTCCTTTAGAGTATGTCTGTTTTTGAGAATTTAATTTGAGATTTTCTAAGTAATTTTAAAGCCATCCATCTTCAAAGATAGTTCCTGTAAGGTAGATGTCATCAGTTGCAGTTCTTTTTTTCAAAGCAGCATCTGGATGAGAATTCCTTGAGTTGTTCATATTCAATGACTCAATATATCTCCAAGTTACTTGACAGGAAAATGTTTGTATATCTCCACCAAAACTGATATTTATGTAGTTTAGTAGTTTATCTATAGATTTCTGATGTTTTAAATTTGAAAATAATAAAATTTTCCTATATTATTATACTAGTTTATGGAGCTCTCAAAACTCACTGTTCTCAGTTGGCCATCTAGGCTCCGCCCCCCGGCTACAGTTTTTTAAAGTTAGACAGTTGTTGTCTTATAGGCAGGAAACAACCCACAGCAGCAGTTAAGGAATTTGAACATGTACTGCTATGGGTAAATGCAACTTGTACAACTGTACAACTGTGCTTTATAAAACTTTTTTAAAAATTGTATCAGGGGGATTCAAAGATGGCTGCCATTCTGTAGACACTGAATATCTGCAGCTCTTCAAATTTCCCGAATAAATCTAACCCTGAGGATATACCATAAGTTCTTTTTACATAAATTTTGGTTAAAAATAAAAGTAATACAGCCGATTATCTCTTGAGAGGTGAAAGAACATAAAGAAATAAAAGGAACTAGCAGGATTAAAACTGATTGACTGGCTCTGAATAGAGAACTAACAAAGGAACTGTCTGATCAACATTGTGGTTACTTATTATTCAGCTACAACAAGTACTGCAATTCCGGATAATGTCAAAAGAAGATAAAAGCATGGAAACAATAACAACAAAAACTAAATTATCAGATCTACAATCACCAGAAAAAGATTTAACTTCGAAAAGACAAAAGATTCTAAAACATCAGGAACTATCAAAGCCAGGAACGAAACAGAAATCAGATCAGCTGGCTAATATGGAGGATATTAAAACTGCTTTATTACCCATACAAGAAGCCTTGAAAGAACTGTCTAGCCAGGTACAAACTTATGGGACTACATGCAGCCAAATCCTAGAAAAAATGGATAGAACAGAAACCAGAATAGCTGAGAATGAAGACAAAATAACATTGCTTACTATGAAAACAGACAGGCATGACTCAGATATACAGTTGATGCAGGATAAAATTCTGAATCTAGAGGCATGTTCTAGGAGGAATAATATAATAATCAGAGGGATACCAGAAACAGTACAATATAATGATTTAATTCCAACTATCACACAAATATTTGCAACGCTGCTCAAGGACTCTGATGTGGCTAAACAAATAGTTATAGAGAGATCACATAGAGCTCTGAGAGGAGCTCAAGCCTCAAATATACCTAGACCAGTTTATGTGAAAATATTGAATTACCAAGATGTGAATAATATAATATTGACTGTCAAAAAAAATGGAGGCTATGTTATGTGGCAAAAATATAACGTTTCTATGGCACAGGATTTACCATTTCAAATAAGACAAGCCAGGCAAGCATTCTCTGCTTACTGTAAGTTTCTTATTGAAAGGAATATTAAATTTCAAATGAAATATCCCAATACATTAATTTTTACAGTTGAAGGCTCCAAGTACTCTGTTTCTACAAAAAATGAAGCAAAAGTTACCTATTTGAAGATTTTCAAGTCTCTTTCAGCTTCAGAAGCCTGATGTGTTTATTCAGTCTGTCTGCCATGAGGTGCAGGCTTGGATGAAGTATTACTGGGATCCGAGGCTTTATAATCCTTTGTCTGTTTCTAAAAACATCTAGGCCTTCTGTGGTCTGGTTATTTCGTCTATTTTCGTTTTTTTATTGCTCCAGACTGCCTGAGATGAGCTGTTGACTTTTTATGGCTTTCCAGTGTCTCTGAGTGAGTCAACAGGAAATTCCCTTGCTGTTGAAGAGGTCCGACTCTGAAATGGTGTCCCAGGAAGTCCGCTCGTTAAATGGGTCCCCCATCGCGAGGCAGAGGACAGGATTAAGGGAACAGAATGCAGCAAATGCATTGGAAAAAAGGCAGAAGCTGTTTTAACAAGATTGGGACATTTTGGACATTTAAAACATGTAAGCTATAATTAGGTCTCTAAAATAGATGGAAATGCATGCAATTATGTCAGCAAGTGAATATAGTAATGTTTAAAATGTGCTTTATCAATGACTGCTTAAAATAATTATAACTTTTAACATATAGTTAGAACATGAAAAATAGATTAATGTGTGCAGCTTTTTTCCTTTCTTTCTCTCTCTTTTTTCTCCTTTTTACTATGTTTGCAGAAATGTCATACTGAATGTGAATGCTACTAACTAGTTTGCTTAATGCTGCATTGATAACATGATACATTATTGCTGATAATTAGATAATGAGGGCTTGGGATAGGGTATTTAGTAGTTAAATGGACAAAGAGTTATTGCAATGTTAATGGTAATAATATAGATATTACTATAGTTATAATGCTATAGTTAACATAAAAATAATTTCATTTTATTGCTTTGTTTATTATGAGGACTGTGCTATGAATTTGTTGTTGTTTAGCTTTATTAGTCAGTAAAATGACATCTAATGTCTCTCTTTAACCATATTATCTAATGACAGTATTAACATGGATACACTGGGGAATACAAATATTTTCTAATTGTGTCTCAAGTGGCAAATCTGTAGGTGGAATATTCATGTAATTAAGAACATTTACTTGACATATTTAAATAAATAGTTTATACAAGAGGTGTAGGATTATATCAGTGTTTAATAGGGAATGTTTGGGTTAGTCTTTGTAGAAGTAGAAGTAACTTACATAGGTTTTTTGCATGACTCTGATGTTGTATTTTGTAGAATAATCAATAGTTATTTAGTTAAGCTAGTTACCCGTGGAACTTTTAACGTTGCAAGAAACTTATGTATGTCCTGGTCCAGGGGAATAGTGGATAGGCACTGGTGTGGGACGGGATTGTGGAATTGCTTCCAGACAAAATATACTATACATTTATATTTTAATTTAATACATTTTTCTCACTTTAAGATATGTTTAACTGGAAAAAAGATCTTAGTATGTGGATAATAGACTCATAGAACATTAAAGGGCTCCAGAACATGAAAAAAAGGAAATTAGTGCTACATTTACTGCTTCAGACAAAGGCATATTTTATTTTATTGCAAGAAAACACTTAACTAATGACCAATGGGCAGAGATTAAGAGTAAGAAATGGATTAGGGAGGTAATAGCTTCAGAAGGGGCAACTAATAGTGCAGGGGTAGCTATTATTATTAAAACCCAATGTCAAGAGAAAATAATAGATACTAAAACAGATAGTGAAGGAAGATGGTGCTATGTGATATTCTCATCTATTCTTTATGATAAACCTATTTTACTTCTTAATATATATGTACCATGCACCAACCAACAATCTTTTATAGCATCACTATATTTTATCCTTAATCAATATAATAATTATTATATAATATTAGGAGGGGATTGGAATATGTAACAAGACCCCAAAAGGGATAAATCAAGTTCACTGAGGACGGTAAATAATCAAGCAGTAATAACATTAAAGGAACTTAAACAAGATTTTAAATTATATGATCCCTTCATATATACAAATAATCAAATAAACACAACTAACTTTACATTTTTCTCGAGTTGCCATAAAATGTGGTCTAGGATTGATTTCTTCTTGATTTCAGAAGTACTAATTAATTTAGAGCCCAGTGTAGTCATACAAGCTAGATATATATCAGATAATTCCAGAATTACACTAACTTTCAAAAAAGATATTAGGAATATTGGAATGAATAGAGGGTATAATTGGTCCTTGAATCCGAATTTGTTAAATAAAAAAGAAATAATTCTCGAAATTCAACAGACTCTTAACCTATTACTAGTTAATCTCCCCAAACAGAGACATCCACCTGATATAGAATGGGAGGCAACCAAAGCATTAGTGAGGGGAATTTTTATTCAAAAAGCTACATATTTTAAAAACTGCAAAATAGAGACATACAAGATTTGGAGACTAAAATTAAGTTATTAGACCAAGACTTACATAGGAATTATAACAAACAAACTGAATTGGAATTACTAAAATGTCAAAAAGATATGTTCTTCCTTCAGAATAGTAAATTATCATTTTATGAGCAAAAAACATTGGTAAAATATGCTAATCATATTCAGACCCCATCAAAAGCATTGGCACGTATAATTAATCAGTGAAAAGTGCCCTCTCAAATTACTGAAATACATTTTAATAATAAAAGATATACTAATACAGAAGAAATTATGAATATTTTTGAATCAATATTCTCTCAAATGTATGGTGAGCATTAGGAATTAAATACAAATAAGACTATTAGTGATTTTCTTCAGAAGATTATCTTTCCGAGAATTGGGGATGAATATCAGGTGGACTTAATTAAGCCAATTTCCTCTGAGGAGATAAGAGATATAATTAGTAATCTGAAACCACATAAAGCTCCAGGACCAGATGGTCTAACTGCAGAGTTCTATAAAACTTTTGGTGATATTTTAAGTAAAATACTTCATTATATATTTAACTACATAATTAATAATAAAATTAATGACCTTCATTTTAATGCTTCAAAAACAATTCTCATACCCAAAGAAAAGGCAGATCTTCAAAATCCAGACAATTATAGGCCCATTTCACTTTTAAATATAGGCATGAAAATTATGACCTCTATTTTAGCTAATAGATTGAAAAAGGTAATAAATTTAATAATATCTAATGAACAAGCCAGCTTCATGAATGGTAGACAAACAACTGATAATACCCTATCTCTTCAAACATTAATTTCTTATGCCAGTCAAAGAAATCTGAATATTTCTGCACTTATAATTGATGCACAGAAAGCATTTGATAGAGTTAATCTAAAATTCTTATTTGATATTTTAACATACTTTAATATACCTCAAGACTTTATTCTAACATTAAAAAAACTTTATAATAACCCTTATACAACTCTATATATCAATAAGAATTTTTCTAAAAGAATACAAATTAAAAATGGAACACGTCAGGGTTGTCCACTATCTCCTATGTTATTCAATTTATATTTAGAACCATTATTTTTACATATAAAGCAAAATATATATCATAATGCTCCAATAATTTATGGTACCAAGATATCCATGGCTGCTTTTGCTGATGATCTAAATATTTATTGTACAACACCTATATCAGATACTAAGAAAATCTTGAAAGCAGTGGAAGAATTTGCAGAGATTTCTAATTATAAAATAAATCTTAGAAAAAGTAATTTATTTCCTCTAAAAACACCTAAACCCTTTTCGCTTACCACTTGTAGGTCAACTAAAATCGGAAGAAAAAATAAAGTATTTGGGTATTGTCATTTCCACAAATAATACAGATTTCCTAATGAATAACATTAAGTTGACCTGGAATCATATATTGTCTGATCTAAAAAGATGGAATAATTTGAAATTACCAACAATGGCCAAAGTCTCAATCATTAAAATGAACGTACTCCCTAAAATGTTATATATCTTTCGAGCGTCTCAAGTCTCAATTTCCAATAAATTCTTTCAACAAATTCACACAGAATTAGCTAAATTTGTATGGGAGCCTAAGAAAACCAGAATAGCTTATGAGAAATTGATGATTCCCAAGGTTAAGGGAGGTTTAGATTTACCTAACTTTGAGTTATATTATTTAATAATAAACTCTAATAGAATTCTAAGAGTGGCTAATTATGACATATCTAATTATAAATGGTCACCTAATTGGTTAATTCTGAGCTATAAACATGTTGTTAACTTGGGAATGAATTCTAAGGCATTACCCTTTTTAAAGAAAGAGAATTTTAAATTATATGCCTTGATGGAACACATTGGAACATATATAATATCGGTACAAAATCTGTTTCAATCTTTGGATCTTTTACAATATGTGATGACTCTTCAACCATTTCATAAGAATCCGAACCTGAAAATCAATAATCAATTGATAGACCTTAAAAGATTTCCACAAATAATTAATGTAACTTTACTGGATCTATACCCTTATATTGGTATATCAGTACATGATATATTAAAAGAGATGAACCTTCCTAAATCTTATTTAATTATAATTCGACAATTAAAGGATCTTTCCATAAATTATTTTAATGACTTTGGAATTAAAGAAGAAGATTTGACCAAATGTTTAAGTTTATGGCAAACTCTGATGCAAGATTTTAAATATATAACATCTACATACAACTTAATAAAAGAATTGAAATACAAGAATCAAATACTCTTAGAAATTACTGGAAGGAGAAAATACCATTGATTGAGGACAATAAAATATTAAAAGCTATTAACCTAACCTTAAAAGCAGTATCTCTCCAAAAATTGTTATTTACACAACTGATGATTTTAATAATGCCTATTATACTGCCTTAGAATACATAAATTTGACTCTAAAATTCACCTAAATGTCCATATTGCACTGATCAAACGGGATCTTTTACACATGTTCTGGAGCTGTAAATGTATATTTAAACTTTGGAATTCTTTAAAAATTCAATTACAAAAATGGGTTATCAACAATCTACACTTTCCTGGGAATTTATGATTCTACATATCCTCTAACGATTTGGATAAATCCCAATTGATAATACTTACAAATATTTTTTTATTAATGAAGTTATACATAGCTACAAACTGGTTGAATCCAGTGCAGACTTCATGGGAAAATTTTAAAAGTGTAGCAATAAAACATATTTTAGCACATAAATTATTAATTAAGGATCACAAGAAAAACATAAATAATCCAAAAATTTGGGAGAAAATCTTTAATATTGTATTGGCATAATGATTAAATTATATTGTTCCTCGGGGTGTACATATTAAAGTTGGAAACGTTATCAATAACCTGTATACTGATACTAGATCTTTTAATACCTTGTCAAGAATTTTATCTTAATGTATAAAGATTTTAGTTATCTGTTGGAAGCATTCATGTAGATAATGTATATATAGTGTAGTAGTGTGATTATAGGTTTACTTTTGATATTGCTGTTTTTATTTTGTGTAGTGTATTATTGTATTAACAACTGAAAATAATAAAGATTTATTATTGAAAAAAAAAATTGTATCAGAAATACACAAATAAGTGGATTTAAATAAATCCCACTGCACTGTAATGCATATAAGGTTTTAAATTTTGACTTATTATTTTGAATGCTACATCAATGCAGAGAACATGCTTTATGTATTAATTTCCATTTAGCAGTGTAAGGTATATCTTACCAATCAAATATTACTTTTCCCGGGATTCATGAAGCTCGGCACAAGGACAGTATTAGCCTTGCACCAAGCATCCTCCTTACAGATGGTGCAGCAGCGCCATATGAATATATATGAGGGCATGCTGCTGCACCATCGACATGCACAAGAAATGTGTGTGAGTGCAGGGGGCATGTTTAAGTGCTCTACGGAGGTGTAAACGTGCCCCCACAGTTGCACAACCTACTATGCTTACTATTAGAGCCTGCCTCTAATAGTAAGCAATTAAGTCAGTGTCTGTGGATACTGAAATGTATGTTAAGCATACAAGAATGTCCACGAACACTGAAAAAAAATCAAAGTAGTAAACACACAAGCATCTAGTGGAATGTTGAGCCCCGTCCCTAGAACTATCACAATTAGATTCCCCCGTGTCCCTATTTTACATTTGAATTGGTTCATTATTGAAAGTGTAAGCGAAGAGCAGCGTGTTTACGTGTTGCTACCCCCTGCTTAGCATAGCTTACACATCAAAATCATCCAAATAGAAAAAAACATGTGGAAGCAATGTTAACATCAATAGTGTAGTGGTTAGAGCATCTGCCTAACAAACAGGCATTTATGGTTCGAGTCCCACTATAGCACATATCGTTTTCCATGTGGAATGTGTATATGAACATATTTATACATCGTTTTGCTGTATAACCTACATAATAACATATAAATGTGAACTGGAGTACTGCATGAAATATTTAACTAATGTCATTCAATCAAAGTGGTTGTGTCATAATGAATAAGGCACTAGTAAGCAGGTGTATGCACAAATAAGCAGTAGTAAACATATATAAGTACCAGTAAGAAAACCTGAGTGCATTTGCGGGGGTGTAAGCAGTGCCCAGCATAGGAAATGTATATAATTATGTAGATGTATGTGCATGTGTATTTACAGATATATAATACATATCTATATATATATATATATATATATATATATATATATATATATATATATATATATATATGTGTGTGTGTGTGTGTGTGTGTGTGTGTATAGAACTATGAAGAATGAACGTTGTGACAATAAAGCATACAAAAAGAATGAGAAGGGAATCAACAGCAACTTCAGTATTATTTACAGCATATGTCATATCAAGCTGGGCAGGGGTGAGCAAAGCACTGCTACTCACACCACAGGCAGGATACTACCAGTGGGAGTAACATTGTCGATCTGCTAAGTCTGCTTTACAAACAATCACAGGGTAGTCCCTGGTGGGACTACCCAAAAATTGCTATGATGGGTGGACCACCGACTATTACACAAGCAAGGGCAGGTATGTTCAAGGACTAAATGGTGGGAGAGCCTGATGATACATGGGTTGGGACAACATACGTGTAGGGTCCTTAATGCTGGGGAGAGGGCAATGTATGGAGGTGTGTCATGGCTGTGATAGCAACCAGTGAATGGATGGTTTGCATGTATGTTGAACTCAGGTGGGGTGGAGGAACCATGGGTATGAAATTATGGATCCAGGTGTGTCAGGGTTGGATGGCTTGGTTCTAATTGGACCACCTCGTGGAGGTCAGCGAGTACGTTATAAGTATATATGCATACACACATGCATACATCTATATGCAGTAGTACATTCCCTGTAACACATTCATTCCTTTTGCAGACATAAATAACATAAAAGGGCCCCTACAAACCTCGACAGTAGATAGAATAATAGGTTGTGCATAAGAGGGAAGGGACAAATCTGCAAAAATGCAGAAGTGTGTACATTGTCCAAGTCAGCGCTGTTCTCAAAAAATCAAATGTGAGGACTTTCTCACACATGGAATCATTCCTGTGATCTGCCTGCTACGGCAACGCCAATCACTAAACCGGTCTTATTTGTAATATAATTTCGCTGAACTCGTACATTATTAGCTCTCATGTGTAACGTGTGCATTACCACATAGTCATAGTTATTAATTTATTGTAGTGTCATGTTAATGGGAGTAATGATGTAATGAAGTATAGAGTCTAATCTTGAAATAAAGACATGTGTGTCCCAGGTGGGACAACCCAAAAATTGTGAATAGTGTCCTATTGGTCACTCATTTCATCAATGTGTGTGGACTAAACGTTTGGGATGTCTGAGGATACATGGATTGAATCAACCCATGGGATGGATCTATAGGAGTAGGGAGTGGCCAATGTGTAGTGGTGTGGATACACTGTGTATCCAACTGGAGAATGGATGACTGCTGTGTCAGTGAAGTGTTGGGGTGGGTGTTTGGGGAACTAGGATCCATGGGTATATGAGTATATATGCAAATGAAGCAGCACAGCAATAGTGTAGTAGTTAGAGCATTCGCCTAACGAACAGACATTCCCGTTCCGAATCCCACTGCAGCACATACCATTTTCCATTGGTAATCTGTATATGAACATATTTTGACATCTGTCTGCTGTATAACCTGCATAATAACAATTAAAAGTGAACTGGAGCAAAGTGCCAGTGTCATAATGAATAAGGCACTAGTAAACAGGTTTAAGCACAAATAAGCAGTAGTAAGCATATATAAGCACCAGTAAACGTGGGGGTATGCATTGCCTTACAGACATATATATATATATATATATATATATATATATATATATATATATATATATATATATATATGTATATATGATTGTGTCTTTCGGCTTTTCCCGGTTAGGGGTCACCACAGCGGAACTCCGGTCTGCTAATGATTGGTAGTGGATTTTTATGTACCGGGTTACCAGCCCTGATGCACTACCTTCAATGAAGGCACGCCCCATTCATGCCACACACAGAAGGCAGCTCTAGCTGAGAATCGAACGGACAATGTCTTGCTATGAGGCGACAATGCTACCACAGCACCACCACTATATATATATATATATATATATATAGTTGCAGACATATATATATATATATATATATATATATATATATATATATATATAGATATATAGATATACATATATATTTAATATATTTATGTGTATGTGTGTGTGTGTGTGTGTGTGTGTGTGTGTGTGTGTGTGTGTGTATGCATAGATATACACAGATATACAGCTATGATAGGAAACAGCACACAAGAATGACATCTATGCACAGGCTATGCCAATGGAAGTGAGGGGCCCAAGCAAGAAACATGTAACACGTAGCATGACCCCCCCCCAGCTGGACAGACGAATCATTCACACAAACCCACAAACAATATAAATAGTCCACTACTCCCAAGACCACAGGCAGGATACAACTGGGGGGGGGGCAGAGTGCACCCGTGGAATCTAATCTTGGAACAGACAGGAGCGTCCCTTGCGGGACACCCCAAAATTTTACATATAACCAAAGGAAGCCGATATGACGACCATTATGGCAGGGGTATGTACATATCCAGAATACAAGGGTGGGAAAGCCTGATGACCCATGGGTCGAGATAACATAAGACATAGGTCCCATGAAGTGGAGAGTGGGCAGCATGTAGTGGTGTGTTCAGACCTGACCTGCACCCAGAGTAAGGATGGGTGCAGTAGAGGAGGTGCAGGTGGGGGAACTATGGGCAGCTAGTTATGGGTTTAGGTGTGCAGGTGTTGGCTGATGTGGGTCTATACGGACAGCCCCAGGGATGTGAGCAAAAGTGTTCATTGGGCAGAGGCATCGCCCAACGAGCAGCCACACCCACTACGAGTCCCATTGCATCAAAGTGTAATCTACATGGCAGAGAACAGAATAAACAGATGTAGATGTATATATGTAGAGGAAGGTGTGTGCATATCTACCCATAGCTGCATGGAGATATACCTCTCCCTCTCCATAGTACAAATGTATACATGCAGAGACAGAATACATATACATACCCACATATAGTTATATACATATGCAGACACCCATATTTTGTTAGATATACATAGACAGCAATATATAAATATATACATGTATGCATTCATATACAGATATATCTGTATATAGTAATGTAGATATATATACATATATATATATATGTGTGTGTGTGTGTGTGTGTGTGTGTGTGTGTAAATATACACATGTAAATAGCTAGGATATCATACAGCAGTTATGAATTACATATGTTCACAGGCTGTGCAAATGGGGGTGAGGGGTCCAATCAACAAACGTGTAACATGTAGCATCAACCACCCCCACCTAGACAGGTGAAACATACAAACACACGATACAAGTAAACACACCACTGCTTCCCAGACCATGGGCAGGATACTACCAGTGGGAGAGACCTGCTAGCTCTAATCTTGAAACAAAAACATCAATGTCCCTTGTGGGACACCCCAAAAATTACTGATCATCGGAGTCAGCCCCGGTAATGATTCATAAAACCAGGCTGTAGACGTACACGGACCATTAGGTTGTGCAAGCCTGATAACCCATGGGTCGACACAATGTACGACATGGGTTCTGACACGTGGAGAGTGGGCAATGTGTAGTGGTGTGGTTAGACCTCACCTGCACCCACAGTAAGGATGAGTGCTGTAGAGGAAGGGCAGGTGGGGGAGCTATGGGTATGCAATTATGGGCCTAGGCGTGCAGGTGTTGGCTCATGCAGTTGTATTAGGACCGCCCCGGGGATGTAAGTAATATTCCGAAATGGGCAGAGCTTACACCCATACCTCTCAACCCCTAAGAGCAAAACCACTGAACAGAACATAAAGCATTGGGGGAACAAATTGGGACAGAAAGCACATATTCCACTTACAACCTTAGAAAGCTGATAGAATAATAGGTATGCATTAGCATGACTCGGTTGAAGGATGTGGGGTCCTAAACCCAATTACTTGTCTGTATTTAATGGTGTCAGTTCCCAGGTATTTGCCAGACAGGTGCAGATTGTAAGAGGAACACACCAATAGTATGAAGCAAACTCTGGACAGGCCGCGGATTCTGTACAGTCGACCGGCATGCTTATGCCTAATTGGTAGCCATTCCCGATATGGGTCCCACCGCAGCACATTCCAATTTAAATGATGGCTAAGTACGGTATGACCATATGTGTCATTGCATAACCCACTACACAACACCTGCAAACACATGGTCGCAACACCCTACTGTAGGCATGTAAGCCGATGTAATAGGCATCAGAAGGTATTATTGTAGTCCTCATCCCCACCCAGGGGTGTGAGTATCAGATGCAAACACCAAATGCAGTGCATTTGCAAGTGCAGGAGCAAGGGGGTGTAAGCCTGTTTGGCCACCGGTATGCGAGTATCACACTGGTGAAGCAATGCAGAGGCTGAGTGTAAGAAACCGTAAACGGAGGTTAGCATTGCTTAGCTCCTTACAAACCCGCACACACACGCTCACAACTACTTTAAAGTGTCTTAATCACTCTGTACCCAACAGCTTGTGTTCTGGCCAGCAACAAAATAAACAGCCTCTGCAAGGCTAGAACTCTATACATCACAGTCGCAGCAGTTAACCACTATGCCATGATAGCAATACATATAAAGGAGGTATCAGCAAATTAATCCTCACCACAGGGAAATCAAATCAAACATGTGAACTGAGTCTATGTACAGTCTAATGTTCTATAACCTGCCACAGACCATAAATATGTGAATTGGAGTACTGCAGCAAACATAGAGTTGAGGTGTCACTGTAATAAAATTATGAAGTCCCCAGGACCCCATACAGTGTATGTACACAAGAATGATGGATGCCAGACACATATATAACCTGTAATGAATAAGACATAGCTTAGCCTTTTCTAAACCAGCCAATTACAGAAAACTACGGGAATCCGGCCCTACTTAAACTGAAGAGGTGGGGATATAGCTCATAACTGGTTGTAGCATTCCCCTGCAGGCAGAATGGCTGGAGTGGGAAAAGGCACTCGCTTTAGAGTTCAGCGCTGGGGCATCCAGGAGTCCAAATTCATGGTATGGCTCCTGGTAAAGCACCATGATAGGAGACTACTGCAAAGCCAGTACCAGGGCTCACAGTACAAAACAGAGGTCAGAGACAGTCTCGCCCATGACCTCACTAGTGCCACAGGTATCCCCCAGGCTGGTGAGCAGGTCAGGCGCCACCATGCAGACCTGAAGCGGCAGAGGGGGGATGTCCTGGAACAGTGGATCCAGGAAGGAAGATAGATGCAGAATGCCCCAGAACTGAGTAAGTACTCCTTCCACTACGTAGTTAATAATTGCCTAGCTTGTGTATACTATGGATAGGTATGGATAAATATCACTCTGACAGCTGCAGATGAGCGTGCTGCGAATCAGCAAGCCTATGATGCTAGGCTGCAAAGGATGCGTTGCGAGGCAGGTTAGTAAATAGCCTGCATGTACTGTCATAACAAATAAATGTAAAAGCCTCAGAAAGTGTTGTACCAGTATACAGATTTGTGTAATATGCTGCGAATAAAGGTGTAACCCTTGCATTGCTTCTGTTTACTCTGCAGTTATATGTTATTGTACTGTTGCAGTTATTAAATAGTACTGTTGCAGTAAGCAGTGTTACCCACACTGTGGTATGCAGGTAAAATGTGTATGAAGTGCTGTATAACAATGTTGGAAGTGCAAACAGGTCAGTCATATTAGACTAAATACATTGCAAAGCCTCACAAAAATTGCCTGATAGCATAGTGTACCGTGATCTTAACTGTAATGCTTTTATCACACACAGCAGGGCTTTGGATCCCAGGAGCACCAGTGAGTTGTATGCATAATAATTCCACACAACTGCACACAGTTTGTTAGAATGTTCAGAGAGAAATCTGTATGCATATATACACTTAACAACTGTACAGATTATGCTAGAATGCTCAAATAGAAAGTGGTATGTTTATTCATACCCCTCAACTGTTCCAATCTGCCCAGCATGTCCTGATAAATGGCCCACATCACCTGACTTTTGCCCTGTTCCCCCAACAAATTAGTGTGATGATCCAAGAAATGTAGGCAGCTGTAAATGACATATAACTGATAGTCGGACTTATACATAGTCAGAGAATGTACATGCAAACATACCTGTCATTCCAGCATCTCACCCAAAGTGTATGACAGCAGTCAACAGTCTCAAAACATGCTGCATTACACCTGCATCTTGTCAAGCCTGTACGTAAGACACAGGTCCAGTACATACTAATCTACAAACATACCATTGTACAATATAGCGCCATTGGGTAGTGTAATAACACATGTAAGGGACAAACCACTGCAGTGACTATGAATGTTGTGAAAACTACAAGGATGTATTAGTTGTTAATTGAACTCTCTCTCTCTCACCCCTACCATATGTGCAAAAATAACCGATTTACACAACTCATTTGGCATGACTACACTCCTAACCTTTGTTGGGACATACGTCCCATTGGTTTATAAATATTCACATCTGTTACTCTGCATGTGTCATGTTAAAATACTCCCATATTGGTGTCCTATTGCCATCAATGAAACCTGCATGTTGTTGTAATGGCCACTGTTTACCCATATATGCATATGTTCTGCCTGCTCTGCAACTATTTTATATCTGGTGCCCTGGGTAATGGGAATACCTATGCATGCTGTTATAACTAATAGTGAATGCTGTTGACTATTACTAACCCATATCTGCCTTAAACATGCTACAACATAGCTCGTATGGGAAGGCCAGTCCCAGTGGACCCACCTGTCCCACTTCAGCTGGCCATGGCACCGGGCACCAGCACATCTGGGGCGCAACCAGGGACCTCCTTGTCTGTTGGCCTGTACCACCTTTGGGTGGAACCGCCACAGAGGATGGGGCTTGCCCCCCCCCGGGAGTGGACAGGAACCTGTCACCCATGGTACGGTCTGGGCCGTGGTGTGTAGGGAGCTTGACAGGGAGATTCGAGACCACCTATGCCAGCTTGAGGGCCGAGTGACACAACTAGAGGGTGTGCCTGCCCTTCCTACACAGCCCCCAGCACAGCCACCTTCTGGGCTGTGAAGGTGCAGTGGTGACTGCTCATGGGTGGGACCTCAGTCCCACTGTATCCATTTGTGGGCTCATGGGCTTGCAACTTCCAAACACCCCTCTCCATCCAAGGTGCTTCCCCCCACATGTGTCATATACTGCCCTTGTACGCACCTTGTTTGTCTTGTCTGTCATTCTACCCAACCTATCCTCCCTGATCATACCTACTCTCCTTCCCCAACATCCCACTCTCACCTAAAAGTAAAAGAAAAAAAGGGCAATCTGTTCCCGTAAAAAAAGCATGCTCCATACATAGCTGTCCATCCACTGGACACATGTAAACATTTCTAATTGGCATCACAACATACTATTGTTGCCCTCATCCCTTTCTCAGGGTTGTGAGTGTCCAAATGTACCACCAAATTTATTGCATATGCACAGCCATTGCTGCAGAAGAAATGGACAGCTATGGACCTTCCCTACACTCTTCCTGCACATCCCCAGCTACCTTGCCTACTGTCTTTCCATCTTTGTGCCCCTTTTTCACCAATTTCCTTTCACCCCTTTTTTCTTTTCTTTTAAAGAAATTAGCTTGGGGTAAGTGGGAGTAAACACTTTTAAGCAGCAGTGAGCGGGTTACAGCCTGTTTGTGCAGGGATAAGCACTGCCTGCACAGGTTAAGCAATCAAGAAGGTAACTGAGTGTAAGGAACTGTAACCAAAAGTAACCACTGCTTGCTGTCGCGCAAACCCACACACACCCGCTCACAACTGCTTAAAAGTGCCTTAATCACTCTATATCCAATGACCCTTGTTCTGCCAACAACAAAATAAACAGCCTCTGCAAGGCTCAAAACCAAGACCCTGCACACCACAGCCAATGTGATTTACTACTAAGCCATGGCAGATATACAGGCATTGGATGTTATCACAAACATAGCATCCAGCACAGTCATTCAACAGTATAGGAAATGTATTCCATTATGTAGATGTATGTGTGTGTTTATGTCCAGATATATATACATACATAGATATAGATATATATAGATATATCAAGAACATACCATGTGACAACAAAGCAGTAAAAAAGAATGAAAAGGGAAACACCAGTAACTACTGTATTGTGTAGTGGTGTTATCCTATGTAATATCAAGACTCCCTCAGACAGACATGTGTCATTAATACACACAAACATTTGTACATTGCCCAAATACATTACTTTGAGCATTTCATTTACATTAACAAAACAGTTCCTGTCCAATCATTATGTGAGAACAGTACTCTTGCAAGGTGCTGTGTGCAACATCATCATCATTAAAAAGTTAAATGGGGTAACCATAGAGGGACTGGTAGTGTCGTGTTTACAATGGGGTCATCTGCTTCACATGTACCTGGAACCTTTAGGAGTCATGTACATACCAGGATCGTGTGCTTGAGAGAGGGTTTAGGACAACAGTAGTATGTTGTGATGCAAATTAAAAAGGTTACATGTGTCCAGTGGATACGTGTGTGAAATGGACAGCTATGTATGGGGCAAAAGTTGTTCTGGGAAAAGATTGGCCTTTTGTTTCCATGTTCGTAAGGTGAGAGTAGGATGTTGGGGAAGAGAGTAGGCATGCTCATGGAGGATAGGTTGGGTAGGATGACAGACAAGACAGCATACAGGGGCGGTATATGCCACATGTGGGGGGATACACCTTGGATGGGGAGGGGTGTTTGGCAGTCACAAGTCCATGAGCCCCCAAATGGAAACAGTGGGACGGAAGTCTCCACCCATGGGCAGCCACCACTGCACCTTCACAGTTGCAAAGGTGGCTGTGCTGAAGGCTGTCTAGAAGGGGCAGGCTCACCCTCTAAATGTGACACTCTGCCCTCAAGCTGGCGTAGCTGGCCTCAAAACCCCTTATTGAGCCCCCTAAGCACCACGGCCTGGACTGTACGATGGCTGACAAGTTTCTGTCTGGACCTGCTCCCGGGGGGGGCAAACCCCATCCTTAGTGGCGGTTCCACCAGAAGGTGGTGCAGAGCCAACAGAGGTGGAGGTCCAAGGCTGGGCCCCAGACATGCTGGTGCCCGGTGCTATAGCCAGCTGAGGTGGAACAAGTGGCTCCGCTGAGACCTCCAATCACATACAGCCTATGGTGTTGCAGTTTCAACACAGATAAGGCTTAGTAATAGTCAACAGCATTCAGGATTACTTATAATAGCATGCATAGATATTACCATCAACCCAAGACAACAGATGTCATACATTTGCAAAGGAAGCACAACACATGCATATATACTGCATGACATCTGTCCAAAGCGTAGCTGACTTGTGACTGCAGCTATGAACAGTTTCCCACTATTGGCATGTCACTGTGATAACATCAGACAGTGACTATCATACCACTGTTTCATGTGAAGTATGTCTAATCAGGGATGCGATGGCAGTAACTCTCATCACTGTCACCGTGTACTGACTGCAATCCTCACACTATGCTTCTGCAGTTCACAGATGTGTGTTCTGCGAGTAACACAAGGAACAAATGGTTCCACACACTGACCAGTCCACAGATGACCCTACAGATGGGAGTTTCCTCACAAACAGAGCACTGTCTTGTCAGTTATTAAAACATGCAGACTAGCCATTACCACACACAACTTGTTAAATTGGCAGTAGTCTAAATGAAGCATAGCTGCACTTAACATGCTGTAGTCATGTCTGGCACATCACCCTCCTGTCTTTAGGCTATTTTCCACTGTGTATGTCATTTGAGGGATATCCAGATTTCATATGTGATGCTGTTTACCAAACCCCAGATCCAGGTTCCATTCACAGCGACTGCCATGGGCAAACACCAACATGATGTTCCTAGATATTGTACTGTGTTTCCATGCAATTGGCTATGGGAATGTCACCACAGCTGTTCCACATGCAATTAGCTAGAGGAGGAGGACTGCAATAGGTGCAGAGGCCATCACCTGATCATGACCATCACTTACAAAACACAAGCTGCTGCTGAGCAGGTGTACATCTCCACATCCACCAGACAGTGTGTGTGAGGGATAGACAGAGGCAAAGTACATCAGAGAAGGGCTGGGAGACTAAAACCTAAGCATTGACTGTCACATACCTACCAGTACAGGGGTTCAAACCCCTGACTGACTAGCCATTACTATTACAAGTGCATGCAGTCACTCCATGTGCCCCATAGCTGACATGTTAGTGTGCTGTAAGAACATATGTGTGTGCTGGTGAGCAACATCTGCAACAGAGATATAGCAGACATACATTAGGTGTAGCACACATGGCTGTCCACATGAACAGATGTCATTGTCAACACAATCACACTCTCTAAGGGACTCACACACATTGGCTCACTTTGGCAGGCTCACAAATACACTTCCTAACTACTTACTATGCCACACTATAGTAATGCACAGGCATTACATGCACCACAGGGGTTATCCTGAGGTTCTATGGGCTAGGGCATGTGAACATGTCTGACATCAGTCAGTATGCCAATGGGAGTTATACTGGGTGTGACTGTGGTTGGGGAAATCATACCCCACATGCAGACACAAGGTGCCAGTACTGACATGCATATGTACATTGCTTCATGGGTGTGTAGTGGTTGGCTGTGCAAGATGGCTGTACAAGGCTGGCTGAGGGGTAATCCTTGGCATCAGGCCACCTGACAGTGGAATGCAGTGTGGTTCAGGGGTGTAGTGTCTGCAATGTCCCACACAGATGGGCATTGTATTAACTGTCATATCATCCTGGTTACCATTGTGTGTGCCCATTGCTTAGCAATGCATGCCATGTCTGTGTTTGACAGTCCTTGACATGGACATTGCCTGGGATGTGCACGTCCCACATTAATGTACAGTGACATGTTTAAGTGTACCTGGTTTGCCTGGCACATGTGTACATAGACTGTTATCATCAGATGTGCCAATCCTGGCCTGGTGTGGCAGGGCCTGCTAATAGACAACAGGTTGACCCTACCCCTGCGTTGATAGCATGATACAGGTATTCCCCGGTGTCAGTGGCATCTGTCCATACAGGGCATGTGTGTAAGGCATTGTATGTCCTTTGTGAATCACATTTGATGGCACCACATATGTTGCAGGCGTCCAGTGGGGAACATAGTGAAGGCACATTGTCCACAATTATGTGCCTATTGTACTGGTGGACAGGGTGCCATGCCCTCTGCAGCCCACTGCATTCACACCATGCCTACTATATGTCAACAATGTGCAGGGTACTAGCAACACAGCAGGATTTTCTAGGCAAGTGTGTTTGTGTATGACACATGGGCTCAGACCGTATTCTGGGTAATAGTAGGGTTGCTTACTTTGTTCACCAGGCCTTTTGCCAGATGTAGGGGTATGGCTTGTACTGAAAAAAAAAATGGGACAGTCACTTTGTGTGCATATGTATAGTACCCTTGAATGTACTGTACTCTGTGAAATAGCATAGACAAGTCCACATATGTACAACTGTTATAACTAAATACTAAATACATATATGCACTTACGGGATGTGTACACACACACACACACACACACACACATATATATGTATACATATATATATATATATATATATATATATATATATATATATATATATATATAGATGTGCATATACACAGACACAGCTATAGCCATATATATAAACATGTCTAAACTCCTTTTGTGACACAGAAGGGTTCCAAATGAATTGATGTGTACACAAAACAGAGGTAACTCTTGTTTTATAACATTTAAATCTTAATTAGTTCACCAGAGAAGGGATGGTTGTTGTGTATGTGGAGTTTGGGGTGGGGAATGATGGCTAAGGAAATATACCCCAGGGATTGTGGAGTTTGGGTGGGGGAATGATGGGTATGGACATACACCCTTGGGACCACATCTGTGTCACTGCTCAACAGTGGCACAGGAAAAATAACATACCCAACAGTAGTCATTCTTGACTGTCTATTGTTTTCTATTCCTAACTATGTAATAATTTGTAGACTCCACTCACCATAGATGACTACCATGGTGTGCAGCATGTTAAAGGACATAACACATGTGTATGCCTGGCTACAGGGTAGTCACACACACACAAACACACACACTTGCCAGTATTGTGGGTAACTAGTAGAGTGGTATGCAGTTGGGGTATGTGCCAAAGAACCCATACAATTACACTTCCTCTGATTCTGCTTCTGAGCTGGGTGACATCACAGGACTGATTACTTGCAGTGGGGAGGGAGGAAAAGGGTGGTTTAGCAGATGACAAGGATAAAGGCCAGTGCAAAAGGTGGTTTCTCTTTGGAAAGCAGTAAAACCCACTGTCATGACAGGATGCAGACACAGATACACACACACAACCACACTCAGCCATTTGCTCAGACACACACACACACACACACACACACACACACACACACACACACA
This sequence comes from Protopterus annectens, assembly GCF_019279795.1. Classification (NCBI taxonomy): domain Eukaryota; kingdom Metazoa; phylum Chordata; order Ceratodontiformes; family Protopteridae; genus Protopterus; species Protopterus annectens. The sequence goes on along the minus strand of NC_056745.1, from coordinate 270,071,417 downwards.
CACACACACACACACACACAGTTGCCAGTGGTGGGATCAAAACTCCTGCCTATCTACAGATCACTATTACAATAGCACGCAGTTACGAGACGCGACACAGAGATTACACATTTCAAGGCAGTCAGAATGCCCTTCTAAGATTGAGGACATCAACAGGGATACTGACAGTTAAGATGTACATAGTTGTAAACTTGTGTGCTTAAAGTAGGAGTCCATTACAACCTGTATGCACAAACAAGACACATCATCTGCAGGTAAGACATAGGTAGGCCTGAGAGGTATAGTTGTAGCACAACAAGCCCTGAACTGGAGTATGTCCATCTGTGGAATGGACAACTGCTATCACTATACAGGGTTACAGTGGTCATGCTCATACACATAGAATCACAGGACTTGTTTGGATGCATTGACTCCAATTGCACAAGGTCACAGTGAGCATGTTCATATACTTAGTAGCACAAGGCAAGTTTGGAATGCACTATGACTACAACTACACAAGGTTATACTGGGCATGCTCATACACTTAGAAACAAAGGGCTTGTTTGGACGCACTGACTCAAATTACACAAGGTGGCAGTGGGTTCGCTCATACACTTAGTAGCACAGGGCTGTTTGGGATGCACTCTGATTCTAACCACAGAAGGCCACAGTGTGCATGCTCATACACTTAGATGTACAGAACACATTGTAATGGACTCCTATTGTAAACACACAGGTTTACAGCTATGTACATCTTAACTGTCAGTATATATGCACATCATACAGGTTTACTACCAGATACCTGTATGTGACCCGTAAATGATATATCTGCGTCTGTGCTGTGAGATACACATGCATACATGTACATGAAGTACTGCCATATATATGTGAAGTATACACAATTATGCATGTGTGGAAGTGACAGACAATAGGTAAACTGGGACACACAGGTGGATGCTAACTACAGCATGTGTCACACACATTGCTGCCCTGAAAGGCATACATTGATATCAGGTTGTGGAAAGTGGCATTATACTTGGAACAGTGGCATGTGCAAGCATGATATGTGAGCCCCATTGTCTAATGGTACTGAGGTGCAAGTGTCAAGATGACCTCTCCCGGCTGTGATAGTAGTTGTCATTATTAGCAGGACCACTCCGCTAAGCATATCTGACATTGGTCATCTACACAACATCTGCTGCTGTCCATCACCTTAGACGTAGCATTTGATACCAAGCACAATCCTGCTACTCCCAATGATGTCATGGTATGAGTGGAAACTGCTTGACCAAAACAATGAGCTAATGTCCTGTTGTAATTATGATGCTGTCCGGTGTCTGTCATTCTGAGATGTCATGACCGAAAGAAGACAAGCCTTTGTCACAGAGCACATGCATCCATGATTCAAGGGAGTGTGGATAATACCTAGGTCGCATTTACCCATATAGCGGCATTCCAGGGCAAAAGTCCTAAACACAGAAGTAACACCCTGACACCTACAAGACAATTGCATTGGATGGTTATGCTAACCAGTGCCAGATGTGTGGCTTTCATAATCCATTTGCTCAATGTAGAACCTACAATGGGGAATATTGACATCTGTGCAGTGAGGAACACCTGGCTGAAGACTCTGTAGTGCACAATAGCACTACCACCATATAACACAGATCCAGACATGTGGGCCATAACACTGGTACAGACCACTCCAGGTGGTGGTGTCCACATATTTATAAAGGCTACTCACAAGTAAAGACCACTACTCTGACATAATTCATCACAGATGAGTCAGGTACAGGTGACAGTGGCAAAAGCTGCATTCTAGGTTGTATCCTCATATACATCCACCACCATGTCCTCAGACTACTAGCACACATCCATACATGTGATATGAAATAGTATGGTAGAACACCAAATAACCTTTGACTGGTGGACTGTACCTAGCCCTACATCAACTGTGCAAAGTACCCATGTACTGACACAGTTGCATAATGTGTTATGCAATGCAATAATACCACTGTTTGTAACTAGGTCAGTTGTACACATACCAGGGTCCCTCGGATGTTGTTAGCATTAACACAGTTGACTGTTGCTGTACACTAGTAAACAACACCCTCATGGTTGGATATGACCTAGATGTACCTGCCCTGGATATGTACTTCCCACACTCATACAACATAAATGAAAATTCCATAGCTGTTGTTGTCCTTTGTATATACAGGTGGCTACATTCATTACACACATGCACATGGAAGATAGGTCCATGGCTGCTGAATGCTAACAGTACATAAGGTTTGATATCTATGTTGACAGAGGTAATATTCCCTCTCTACTGGTCACCCATGACACCTATCATATCATACAACAACCCATGTGGCATGTATGTCATTAGACATGTCCACCAAATGCAATGCCTACAAACATACCTACATAACAGGATCATAGGACCTACACATATAGCCTGTATTGACAGACTCAGGGAAATACAGCTATGCTCTGTATGTTCCTGAGTAGTTACAGGTGATATGTCCATGACATGTACAGCCATGTGTGCCCACAGCTCATACATATACCCCATGTCAACAATTGCAAGCCATGCATGCTGTGTGCTGTCTGGGCATTAACCTTATTACCACAATAGCCAAAACATGCTGGGGTGAGATGTTTACAAGCCACAGACCTTGCACATGCTTGAATAAGTGTAATGTCTAGCTCAAACAGAGCACATTGCTAGCACTCTTCCAGTAATCATGAGGTGTGTGTGGCAAATATGATGTGTGTGCGGCAAATATGATGTGCTCACTGTTGACCATTACAGTTCCCTGGCTTCACAGTGGAACTGTCAACTAACAGTTTGTGGGATCATGACATGGAATATTGCTGTGTGTGTCTCTTTCTGATGTGCTGTTAGCATAAATGTACACTTGACTACTCAGTGAAGGTGGTTGTGTGTCCTACCAGTACATGAATACAACATCCATTATGGTGTAATGCTCAGCTAGGTTTCACACATGGTGTGGGGAAGGTGTGGAATGTATCCTCTTGACCTGCTAGTCCACTTACTGATGGAGACTGAATATGTGTACATGTATTGATGTGTGTTTAGATTCCATGTGTGTGCAGTGTCTGATGTTTGAAGGTGACTGTTGTCTTAGTATATCATGCAGTTGCAATGCAACCTCAACATTACCAACTGTATATGGTGATATGCTCAAAGTACAGTAAGCTGTACTTTAGGTATGGACAGATGTTTGGACATAACTACTAAGTGGTGGGGCTACTTAGCAGATGAATGATTACTGAGGACAGCTCACAGGTGTGTTACAACCATTCCTACAATAACATGTGTAACTGCTAAGCTATGATCTTCTTAATTGAAGGGGAAGACACACAACGTAGAATGCAGTAAGGGTGACACTGAAGGCAAACCTCTTGACAACTGGAACAGTAACACCTCCCCTGTGCAAATATTGTGCATATATCAGCACAGTTGGCAAAGGCAAGATCAGTATGCTTTGTAGTGTGTGCGATAGTGCTGTCACTCTGTAATACCTATCATGAGATATGCAGGTTTTTGATTCACAGTACTGGCACGTGTGGGTGTGTGTGTGTCCATATATTTCCCTTATGGTGGGGAATACATCCCAAATGTTTTTCACTCTCCTGTACACTGTTGTAGACATCTGTACAGAGTGAAGTGTAGAAAGCAAGACATAGGCAGGTGTTTGAATCTCACACGTCAAGTGTCTGTATGTGTTTGACATAAGTGTATATCTTTGTGAATGCCACAGTGTGCGTGTTTGTGTGTGTGTGTGTGTGTGTGTGTGTGTGTGTGTGTGTGTGTGTGTGTGTGTGTGTGTGTGTGTATGGCTGTCAGGTCCCTGGAGTGCGGCTGTATTTTACCATAGTGAAATGATAAGATCCCCGCCCCCATCCACTCAATGCAATATATGTCCCTGTTGATATCATCAATCTTAGAAGGGCATTCTTACCACCTGTAAACATGTATGCCCTGGGGTGAGGCTTGTTGTTACATAGCCTACTGATGAACCCCCCTCCCCACATACACTCACTGCAATCTATTATCCCTGTTGATGTCCTCGATCTTAGGCCATTCTAACTACCTGTACATATGTAATATCTGTGGTGCATCTTGTAGTTGTGTAGTACTGTAATGATGATTTGTACATAGGCAGGGGTTCTCATCCCAACACTGGCAAGTGTGTGTGTCAGAGTGTGTGTTACTGTGTCTGTGAATCCCTGTGTGGGTGTGTTACTGTGTCTGTGAATCCATGTGTATGCATCCTGTCATGGGAGCAGGTATTACTGCTTCCCAATGAGAAGCCATCTTTTCCACTGGCCTTTACCCTTGTCATCTGCTAAACTACTCTTTTACCTCCTCCTCGCTCCAGATAAATATACCTGTGGTGTCACCCACTATGGATGTGACGGCTCTGGCCACAGTAGTTTACCACACAGCTATCATGCTCTTGGATCATTAGATCAGTAAACATGTTTGAAACTTGGGAGATTATAACTGTGATGTAGAAGCTACAAAGTGCATGCAAGTATTGTCATACAGACCTATGAGTAGTCTATATTTACATACAGGACACTAACTACAAACACTGTCATCCCCCGGCACATGCAATTACACCTGAAAGAGGAAGGCAAAACATCAAGATCAACATGCAGTTACTGTTGTTACACATGATACATACTGTCAAAAGTACAAAATGCATTCTAAAACTGTAGTACATGGTATGTACCATGTATGCGCTTACATAACATTACATTCTCTGTTGACTTTACTCTCTAGCACACATGGGTTTATATGGGTGTTTCAAATGTTTATTATACTGAAGAATACTACCTAAATATGCAAGCTGTGGTTAAGGTATACTTTTTAACATGAAAAACATCTCTGACTTTATTGGGATTTGAATCAGGAATGCACAGATACTATACAAATGCTGTAACCATTACACTATTGACATTAATGTTGCTTCTGCCTACTTCCTATTTAGATGATTTCTATGTGTAAGCCAGGCTAAGCAAAGGGCAGAGGCACCCAAACCCACTGAGCTTCACTTACTCTTGAAATAAAAACATAACAAATGAAATGAGAGACTATAGTAAAATTCCTAACTACATTAGGCATAGCCCCTCACTGACACACGTCATGAGAAACTTTGATGCGTGAATGGGTAACAGAATATACACCCCTGGGCTCATGTGTCCCAAAATCCTACAGCTAGGGGGTGGGGGAGCCCCTCCAGTTTTATAGCTGCAAGACCTGTTGGGGAAATTGAATGGTGTTGATTTTTCACATTAACATGCCTTCTTTAGATCACTAATTACCCCTATCACCCTCTGCCACCCCAGTCTTCAACAGCTTCCGGCAACTCTGCCTGGAATCACTTCATTGGCTGTGCTTGACAGAGACTCAGTTACTTCATCAATGGTGCAGAGAAAGCCAACACACTGTATCTATGCTTCTAAATGCCCTGGGGCAGATAGCCTACCACCTATCTGTGAACCTCTAAAGTGCAGGTCATCACAGACATAATATGTGAATAAACAGAACTTTCAGATCACAATATACAGTGAAAAATCACCATGTAGTCAGAAAACAGTTAAGTACAGCAAGAACATACAGAACACTTAAACTTAATCACTCCAAAGGCCTATCTTGGAAGCTAGAAGACTTGTATAAGTTTAAGGCTTTCTATTGCTTACCAGTAGGTTACCTACATGAAAGATGAGAAACAAGCACAGATGGGAAACATGCATGTAACAATACCATACCAGCTTGCATGTGTCAGCCTTAGGCTTTGGAATACTGGCCAAGGCTACTGGCTCCCCCATGGTGCCTTTTTTTAGGCAAGTCTCAAAGGTGAATCCCACCTCCGTAACCAGCACAATAGCAAAATCAATGAGGGTTATGCTACTTAACGCCAGGGGTTGTAATCACAACATGCACACACTCACAGCACTCCTCTGTATGGACAACGTCAACATCTGTGCAGTAACTGAAACCTGTTTTAAGGCTCCTGAGAGCACACCAGCACTACAGGACTACAACCCATACCACACATTTCGGCCACAGAACATGGACTGACACAGACATGGAGGGGGTGTATCCATATTCATTAGGGATACCTACACCTCCAGGTTAGTGGGGCAGCATGATACTTTTGAGATCATCCATGTGCAGCTAACATCAGCCACAACTGCAATGTAAACTGTGGCCTGCTACAGATCACCCTCCATGACCTTGGTCCACCACTCCTCCTACCTGGAGATAGTGGAAAACATGACAGTCCTACCGAAAACCCTGGTATTGGTCGATGTCAACTACCCTACCATTAACTGGGAAACTTACTCGAGTACTCACTTCCAGGCCTAGCGCTTCTTGGAATTTATCACCTCATATGCCCTGTGTCAGATGGTAAACTCCCTAACTAGAGGTGGAAACATACTAGAAGTGGTAATCACCAACATGGGCGATAGGTGCACCACAGCAGAGGTAAACTGGTCACTGGTTAGATCTGACCATGGACTAATCACTGATGATTTCCACACCCACCCATCTCCCCCACCCAAGGAAACCACAGTGAATACCTTTTTTACAGCTAAATGCACACTACTAAGACAGAGGTGGGAGGTTTCACAGCCCCCATGCTAAGGGAAAACACTGCTCAAAATACAGAAAAATTTACAAATGCACTCTATAAGCACCTACAAGGATGTATGGATCGTGCCATCACTGGTAAACCAAGACTTGCTCCTCCTAGACAAGGACACCAGTCTGGTGGACCCCTGCAATAAACAGGCTGTACAACAGACGTAGGACAGTAGTCCAGAAAAACAGCAAAACACAAGAAGGGCAGATCCTTGACCAGTATTAGTAAGAAACATAGGTCCCTCGTGAAATCATCCAAGGCTAATATCAACAGGAAACTAGGCAGGGATTCGAAAGATAACCACAAAGCTTTCTTTGGCTATGTCAAGGATCTAAGTGGCAACACACAGATTTGCACTGTGCCGGTGCAATATAGCACAAAATATGCTGACCTTACTGATATTGCCAACATCCTTGCAGATACATTCAGTGCAAACGTCACCCCTAAAGAGCCCACAACAATACCCAGAATGTACAGTATCCCAGACATCAGAGACACACAGGTGGAAATGGCCCACTCAGATGGCAAAAGACAGCATCAATCGAGGCAGATGGTGTCCCAGACTGCATCCTGCAAACACTACAAGACAAACTAACCCCCCCCACCTAATTAAGCTTTCCAACCTCAGCCTCTACACAGGCTACATGCCCGTACAATGGTGCATTAGCAACGGTTATTCCACTCCACCAAGGTGGAAAAATAACTGACCATGGTAACTACCACCCCATAAGCCTGACTAGCCTGTTCTGCAAAGCTATGGAGTGCACCCTCATGGCACTCATTGACAAAGACATTAGTAACCTCCAAACACTTGACCCAACCCAGGTCAGCTTGGATGAGTTTAAATCATGCCTACTGAACCTGTTTGACATCTTACAGATAGTCACCAAGATGTTAGATGAGGGGAGAGGTAGTTCACACATACTACCTGGATCTCGCCAAGGCTTTTGACACCATTACCCAGTCGGGTATTATTGATAACCTCACCAGCCTGTACATAAACCCATACATCACAGGATGGGTTGCCAAAAGGCTTACACACAGAACCCACATGGTAAGACTAGCAGCTTCCAGGTCCAACTCTTAACCAGTCACAACTGGTGCTCCACAGGACTCAATCCTGGAACCCCACCTGTTTGGCATATACTTCTCAGAGGTACAGGCAAACACAGGTGGACTACCGCAGACCATGTTTGACAATGATTGCAAACTGAGAACCATAATTGACAGTCCAGCTGACACAGACATCCTTCAAAGGGCCTCACAGAAACTGACACAGGGTATCAAAGTCATTGACTCCAGCTAAGTGCCACAAACTGCACGGTCATTCCATTTTCGAAAAACTAAACACCAACATATTAACACATAAGTGGCAGTCACTTTAATACAGACGAGGTAATAGGGTATCTGGGGACTAAGGTAGATAGTGATCTCTCCTTTGACAATCATATCTCCAAAGTAGTTAGGACATCCTTCTATGTAGGCCATCTGATTACTAAAGGGTTCACATCTAGACATACTGAGGTTATAGTGCCTCTTTACTCATCACTCATCAGTCCCATCATAGAGTATAATAACCCATTTGGGATGTACCTCAGAAGACACTTCTGACAGCTGGAAGGTCCATGAACATACCTCGCCAAGAGGATTACTGGCCTCAAACATATGTCCTATGCAGCCAGACTGAATAAACTCTTGCTTTACTCAGTGGCATCTCATTTACTCAGAGATGATCTCTGCTGGCCAACAAAACCATGTCCAACTCAGGCTTAATGGATATGCTCCACCTATGGGAATCCATGTCACAGTGAGCCACATGCTGTAGTGAACTAAACCTTGCCACAACAATAACTAGAAGATGCTGGAGGGACAGATTTCTGTCACAGCAACTCCCCATGCTTTGGAACTACATCCCTAATTACATTATACAGAGCCCCTCACTAACAGTCTTCAAGGGAAACCTTGAAGAGTGGATGGGGAACAGTAGATACACCCCAAGGATCCCACCATTGGCTCTGCTCCACAGAGGGACAGTTAATTAATCAATAGGGTGGCAAAAGCTGACACATTTTGGCTAGACTTATGAATGCCCTCAGGCAGTTAGTTAGCCAAGTACCTACCTATGAACCTATGAATCTATACATACAGTATCAGCACATGCTGATAGCTTAATTTACTGTTCAGGTGTTGACATTCCTTGTGCCAATAGCAGTTGTGTGTGCAATAGTTGAGGGCTGCCTATGTTGGATGCAAACAGTAGACTGTCTATACATGGCAATTTACAGGTAGTCTTGTGTGTGTGCCATCCATTTTTACTGTGTGTGCAGGTGGAGAAAGGTGTCAGTCCCTAGGTGCCTACACTGTCAGTGTGTGTGCTATACATTCCCTCCTTGCCAAGGCATGGGCATACTGGGCATGCCTCCATCTGCCTACTGGGGCTGGCTCAGGGTGTTCATGGTCTGAGTACCTCTGTGCCTGTGGGGCTCTTGGCAATGGTGATGGGCTGTGAGGGCCTTCACCATTCTGTCCCTGCTGCAGCTGTTTCCACAGGATCATATTGTGTAGCATGGCACATACTATGAAGATGTGGGCACATGTGCCTGGAGAATACTGCAAGGCTCCACCAGATATGTCCAAGCAATGGAACCGTGATTTAAGCATCTCAAACACATGCTCTATGATGATTCTGGTTTGTGCGTTTGCCTCATTATGGTGTTCTTGCATGGGTGTGTGTGCATTTCTGATGGGAGTCATCATCCACGGTTCCAGTGCATAGCCAGCATCCCCCACCAGGAGGCCATATGAGATGTCCCCCCCTGGCAAATACCTGATACAGCTGTGAGGCATGCCAGATGTGGGAGTCATGATAGTTTCCAGGGCTGCCAGCACACACATCCATGATAATGCCCTGGGCATTGCACATGACCTGGCAGTTGATGGAGGGGTATCCCTTGCAGTTTATGTAGTGCCTACCCTGCTCACTGGGTGGTGACTTGATGTATATGTGCGTGCAGTCTATTGCACCCAGTACCTCCAGGTATTCTGCCACATGGTGGAAGAGACTCATATTGCTGGCCAACTCCTCCTGCATTCGGGGAAAGAATATGTGCTCATTGGCATGTGGTAACATGGCATCCAGGAACTGGTGATGTACCCTGGATGCTGATGCCTGTGAGATCCCCATGATATCCCCAGTTGGCCTTTGAAAGGTACCTGTAGCTAGTATTCTCAGGCTTGCACATACCTTCATATCAACTGGGATGGGTTCCCCTCTGTTTGTTTTGGCTCTGAGGTGTGGCCGGCACAGCTCCACAAGTTGCTGTAGGATGTCCCTGTCCACCCTGTAATGCCCTACTATCTCGAGATCATGTAGTCCCTGGTAGGTTACCCTGGGTCTGAACACTCTTCTCATCCTCTGTTGCCTGGGGTGGTTGTGAGCATCATCCTCCACACCACCTTCAGTCTCCAACACATCCTGGAGGATTAAAGCTATGGCAACCCCTAACATGTACATATTAAAAGTTCCCCATTTGTATACACCAGTGGTGCAGAGTGTATGGGAATACACAAGTGTGTGTGAGGTGCTTTCACACTTTATATTATTGTGCTATGGATGCTGCTGATGTCATTGGGTGTGTATGAGCAATTCCAGCTGCAGGGTATCATAATTATGGGTTTTACAGTAAGTACTGCAAGTGTGGGGCCTTTAGTATGGAGTTATGCCTTGATTAATCTGTTGCCATTTAATTCACTTTTATACCAGGATCCCCTCCCATTATCAGGCATACCTCCACCTGCCGTCTTTCTTGTTTTGTACTTTCCCTACCCAGTCATGTGTTGCAAAATGTGTCTTGTAGCTGATATAATACAAATCTGTTTTGTTCTGCTGTGACACTTTACTGTTTTCTTTGCAGTACAGCCCCTCCCCTTTCCTGTTCTGCAGGTAGCTACTTGCAGCCTTGTTAGCTGTTGTCAATGGCCCACTGTAGGTTCCTAGGTGTTAATTAGTCATTTGTACTCCAATTTCCCTGCTGCAGCATTTCCTTATGTTTTTCTTATATCCTTCCTGTTTCAGCTTCGGTGCACGCCGCACAAACCATTTACCGAGTTTAAATGCGTTTTAATCTCCTTTCAAATGCATACTCAGTTACCTTATGTGCTCTCAGCTAAGCAAAGCTATAGCCAGTTCAACACACCCCTTTCCTGCAGCTTTGCTTAGCTACGGGAAAACCGGATTAGCAATGCTCCAATCTGCTTACAGCAAAGGTGACACACCCCTCTCTTGATGTCATTTTTATCTCAAGGAAATACCTCGGTGTTATAATGCTATGCTGTGAGGTGCATCCTTACACCAGCGGGTAATCTGTGATTCACTATTACTAATTCCTAGCTACTGCACAAAACACTGTCACAGCCCCTTAGCAACCCTTGCACCATGGTGTGGTGTAACATGCCTGCCATTGACTATTATGGGAAAATCATGATATGTGTTACATTGCAGTTTTATTCTATATTTTTCTATTTTCCTTGCGATCCGGTTTGTGTGCCGCTGCCCTGCGCTTAAAGTTCGCTATAGTGCGAAAAATAAATTTAAATGTTCTTTTTATATTTTGTACATTTTTTTATGCCAATGGCTATATATTTAGCCATTGGCATATATTAACAATATAATACATATGTTTAGCCGGATGTCATGGCTCCGATTTTATGTTTGCAAAAATGTAAACCGTTTTTACGGTTAACATTTCTGCATGCTTACACTACATCTGCACCACTTCCTGGATCCACTTCCTGGATCACTAAATACCTTAATTTGCATGCTACACTGCTGCAAATGGGGTAATTAACATACAGGGGCCAGGAGCTGTGCGGGCGTAGCGTACGCAGGTAGTGCACATGGAAACAGCTCATACATGGATCGTTCACCGGCCATATTTGGTGTTGGAATGCCAACGCTACACCTGCGCCTGGCGCAAGCTTCATGAATCCCAGGATTTGAATATAGTTGCCATAGTGTGGGATTCTGCAAATAAGAGCCTTACCCCTTCATTTTCTCATAATCTGATATTGTATTGAAAAGGTTAATTGAATGAAATTTATGAACATGTTATTTAATTCTGTAATGTATGTTTTATTTGGTAATAAGGTCACAGTTTAAATGATACATAATTCTTTTCACAATATTATTTTGATCAGTTTCAATCTATCTTCAAATGACAAATACCATATTTCAATTTGAGATTTTGTATTTTAGAATTTTAATTATATGTCTAATGTTAAGTTGAATTAAGACCTTAGATACCAAAATTCATAAATGTTTATTGTTATAATCACTGTTATGTTTATGCATTGTCTCCTATTGATTGTTATACAGTTTTATTCCTATTCTGCAGTCTTGCTTTCACTGAATTGTAACTTAGAAAGTCTTTCAAAATGTTTTGTTGTAATGTTTTATAGATGAATTAGCATTAGTGCTGTTAATAATACACCATCTACAAACATACCTCTCAATCTCTTTCTTCAAGAAATCTGGACAAACCTTAAAATAATGGGGGGGGGGCACAAATAAGGACAGATTTCATACATTGCTCTTAGAAACTTAGAAACTTGCTAGAATACTTGGATTTGTGTTATGATGCATTTTCTGAAGGATGTGAAGTGTGAAACATGTGTGAAACCCAAATGTGTGTTATTATCTTGTGACTTCAGTTCTCAGTGATTTACCAGGAAAAACACACATTTTATTAGAAATAGACCAAAATTAAGAGTAAAAAAATCTGGACATTCTGTGAAAAGCTATAAAGCTGAGAGATATTTCTTCATACTGTAATATTAAAGAGTAACATTCAGCCTACACTTTAAAATCTTCTATAAATTTTATTTTACTGAATTTATTTTGCAAATGGCTCCATAGCAAATGCAGATGAAAAGTGACATTTGTGACATTTTGCTAGTGATATTGCTTGACACAATTCAGATTTAACATAATATAATGATCTGTTGCATGATGGCTTGATTAGTTTTACATATGTATCTGGAAAACCAACCCCCCCCAGGACCTTTAATCAAAATTTCCAATTTAGGGAATCAACAGCCTTTTTTAATATCTGAACTACGTACTTCCAAATCCCAAGAGTTGATATTTGAATAATCAGTTATGGGTTATATTCTCTCAAAGTCATATTGTATTTGCTTTCTAATAATAAAGCTTGATTTGTTCATTTAATGATGAATTATAGCTTTTAAAAGATTTTCAGTATTCTACTTTGAAAATATGTGTGTTAAGCTCTTATTTGGAAAATAAACCAGCGCACTTTCATCTAAATCTTCTTTATCTGCTTTATAAATGTTTTCATAATATTTTTGAATGCTGGCAAAATACTTTGTATGCTAGCATATCTATTGCATCCCAACATCTTAACAGGTTTTACTTGGTTTGATCTGGTTTGGCCAAGATTTTAGATTAGTTAATAATCTATGCAGGCATTTAATACCACATTTCCAGTACTTTTGCTATTTTATCATTTAAGATTAAATGAAGCTTTTGTTTAAGGTCTTAAATAAGTCTAGAAAAACAGTTTTTTTTTCATTTTGAATCAATGCAGTAAAACAGGACAATATTTATTTCTTAAGCCTACAGATGTTCTTAAATTAGAAGATTAATCAACATATAAATTCACAAATAGCTATGGTTAGAGGAAAAAAGAAAAGAAGAAAGAAGCACTGAAAAAGACAAACAATATGCCATATAATTTGTTACCTTTAACTTCCTTGTAGCAAGCTTTGAATACTACAATATAATATTCTGTTACTGGATAAGGAAAATTGCATACATTCCCAAATAAACTTTAATATATTTAATTTGTATAAATTTTAAAGTTATGTCAGTTCTCTAATAGTGTCAGCAATAAAGGCCACTTTGTTATTCATGAAAGCATTCAAAATTTCTCACTTCAATAGCAATGGACAAAAGAAAGCTTACCTTCCATATATTACTGATTTTAATAGTCATACCTCTCAACTGTCCAGATTTGCAAAGAATATCAAGATTTTTTCCTCAAATTTTTGGTCCATTCTTCGTAAAATTTGTGTTTTTCTGGCAAATTATTGAGGAATGAAATCAATAAACAATGACAGACATTTGTGTTTCAGATGTCATTTTGTTTTTGTCTTTCGGCTTTTCCCGGTTAGGGGTCGCCACAGCGGAACTCCGGTCCGCTAATGATTGGCAGAAAATGCATGCCAATGCAAAACCTTTTACTCTGTCAGCTTTCTAAGTTTATCAGAATGATATTTAAAATGTATCCATATTTTTGGGCTTTTGCCCCCCTCCACACACCATTATTTTTGGCTTTGTCCAGATTTCTTGTGTTAAGAGATTGAGAGCTTCATTAACAGTATAGTGAAAGCCCTTGACAGCAAATGTAGTATATTTGAAGTATTTTAAGTGTTAGGAAAGGAGGGATGAAAATAGGTAGCTTGTTAAGTGAAGGAACTTGATAGGATTTAGCTTGATATGGAGGTTTGAATAAGGAAAAAAGTTCACTTTTAGACTTCTGGGTGTTAAGAGCTTGTCATTTGTATTTTAAAAAGCAGTACAACGGGATTAAAAAGTAGTGTGCACTTTTTTTCCCAAAAGATAACGATTTGCTTCCTAGTTAAACTTCCCAAAGAGTGACATTATTTATATATATGAAGAGCATTGTATGGTATGTCAGGCCATGCAATGCCTTGTGTAAGAGTTGCCAGTGCTTTATTATTTTGAAGATAAGGTACTAGAATCCTATGATAATCTGCAAAATTTCATACATTTTATAATATCATTTATAAGATATATTTTGTTGATAGTATTCAATGTCTTTTGCATTCAATGTCTTTTGCATTCTTCATCTTAAAAAACTCTAATTAATTATACTTTAACAATTATATTATTTATATTGTCCTTTTGATGTAACCGATGATATAAATTAATCTGTTTGAAGGATGTACCATGACCCATTTCTTTTTTACTATGGTCTTAATAATTTCCATTATTTTCTTATTTCTACATTTGCCTGTAGATATCCCAGGTATATGTGACATGTTTGACATTTTGCTGGTTTTCAATGATAATAATTCCCTACTATAGAAACTACTAAGCTTGTGCTCAAACATTAACGAATCTCAAGATAGAATTGTAATATTTCTTGTATTATTTCTGAAGCTGTTCCCCACTCCAATAATTTCCTGGTAAGACCTGCAGATCATGTTCAAGCTTCTTTTGATGAGGTTTATTCTTGAAGTTTCATCACAGCAAGATATTTTGATTATAATCACAGAGCTGTAACAGGTGCAATGTTAAACATGTTGTATTAGGATATGGTGAGTTGGAAAGACAGTACAAATTGTGTAGTACTGGGTTCGCCATCATATGACTTGTATTCAGAAAGGCCATATACATTGTGTAACTTTTGATGCACAGTATGTAAGTTACAACTTTGCAGTTCTTACAAAGGCTGGATTCTAAGCCCGACTACTTGGTAAATGTGTAGATGAGGTGCAGCATTGTAATCCTAATACACAAGAAGTTTAGTAGTGGTAATTGGTACACAATGTGCAAATGAGTTAGAATGATGTAAAGTTGGTGCGTAATGTTTTCAAAAACAAGGTACTTTATAATCACTGTGTGAGTTACACCACATTCATACTAGTACATGAGGGATAGTTGTCAGATTATGTGAGTGACATCATTGTAACGCTAAGAGGCATTCAAAGACAAAGTACTAGGTACTTAGTATGTAAGTGAGTTATTCCAAAGTAATGTTGATGTGCAAGTTATTCAGAGATAAGGTGCATGATGTATAGTGCATAACTGAGTTACATCAGTGTCATGCCAATAATGAATTATTCAGAGCCTGGGTGCCTGATACATAATGTGTAAGGAAGTTAAACAGGTGTAATGTTAGCACTTGAAGGACTTACAGATAGGATATTTGGCATGCAGTGTGCAGGTGAGTTAGTCATATAAAGCTGAGACATAAAGGATTTGGTGGCAGGTATTTGATACGCATAACATAAGTCTGATGCATAAGGGACTCAGAGATAATGTATTTGGCATATAATGTGCAAATGAGTTATATTATTGTAATGTTGATGCATGAGAGATTCAAGTAGGGGGTGGGTGCTTCATACACAATTAAATGAGTTACATCAGTGTACTGCTAATATAAGATGGGTTTGGAGCTGAGATATTTGGGTGAGACATGCTGTGGTGTAAATCACTTACACTCATACAAAATTGATTCCTAAGGGAGATTCAAAGACAATGCAAGGTTTGGACTGGCTCCTTTCATATTTGTGCTTCACTCAAATTTGGTCTGAAACAAGCATCAGTGAGACCATTTAAATTACCTTAAAAGGCATTGTTATTTTATCTTGGCTGTCTAGTGAATAGAGATATGCATGCACATGGATAACAATGAAAACTGCTAGTGCTCACGGAACCCATCTCCTGTGGAACTCTATACTATCTTGTCAGCCCTATCCAGCCTGCCCCCCCCCCCCCCCATTGAAAGGCTTGCAACACTAGGGGACTACTGCTTGCAAAATAACAGAAAATCTAAACAGTCAAACTTTTTTTCCTGTCACCAGCAAGGAAACAAGGAGAACTCTATACTATCTTTGTCAGCCCTACCCAGTCTGCCTCCCCCCCATTGAAAGGCTTGTAATGCTAGGGGACTACTGCTTCCAAAACAACAGAAAATCTAAACAGTCAAACTTTTTTTTTCCTGACACCAGCAAGGAAACAAGGTTTATACTCTCTCTAATAATTATTTTGATACATTTAGGGGCATAGCTCTGTAGCACACCGCTCAGGGGGTCTGCAGCACTGGAAGAAACACACTTGGTCTTCCCAATTATTCCTGCAACTAAGGCAAAGGGTAACTGGTAAAAACAGTAGCCAAAGTTAAGGAAATTAGCTCTATACTTTCAATTGTAAAACTACATATAACTTACCATGTGTGCCCTGGAAGGACCAAATAGATTGGCTCTGCAGCCTTGAGGTCTGCTTGGGGACTACGTAACAGTGTTCTCACCAATCAGACTGCTGTATCCCATAGCAACCATACCACGGGAACAAGGTACTATATTCTCCGCATCTTGCGCCATTTTTAAATTAAACTGCTAGTGCTCGCAGAACCCATCTCCTGCGGTAAGGTCATCCTGCTTAAAACTTTAAGTTCTGCTATTTTATTTCTGTACACGGTACTGTTAATTGCAAATAACCAACCATACAGTTATTCGCCTGCTTGGAATTTAAGCTATTGATGTAGCTGTGTGTATTTAAGTTTACATGTGATAGGGCTCATAAACTCTCAATATTGTAAACTGCAGTGGACAGGATAGCAGTAAAGCACATTAAGAACACTGCAACTTAACTCTATGTGTTGCTGATTAAAAGTGTGTCTATTAATTATATCATGGCAAGACGATGGAACCACTGTGATATCTACCCAGTTACAGGAGGGAGACATACATGTGTTGTTGATTTAGGTAACATGGTAGGAAGCTAGTGACTTACAAGCCTAGCACATATGCTGTTTACTGACATAGTATTGTAGGATTAGGAGCCAAATTAGTGTGCTTAGCTGATTCTTCTATAATTGTATAGGAGTATTGAATGTTTATAGCACTACGTTTGCCTAATTTTACATTAATATCACAACATAACATGTCAGGTATCTAGTGTTTCACAGACCTCCTAGGAATGCTGCAGTCTGACATATTTGTATATGAACATGTCTTTCTTTTTAATTATCTGATCCTACCATATCTACAGGGATTGTTGAATGATTATAGTACTATTCTTTTTTCTGTAAATACCAGTGATGCTAATAGCAAAACATTGTGTCTATAGATGTTAATGATTCAACTTAAATGAAGGCCTATTGTATGTAACTGTTTTAAAGTGCATCTAGTGTTAAGCAAATTTATAAAGTGCTTTGTCCCAATCTGTTCCCATATCTCCTTCTCCTTCCTAGGATCTCTATACTATCTTGTCAGCCCTACCCAGCCTGCCCCCCCGATTGAAAGGCTCGCAATGCTAAGGGACTACTGCTTGCAAAATAACAGAAAATCTAAATAGTCAAACTTTTTTTTCCTGACACTAGCAAGGAAACAAGGTTTACACTCTAATAATTATTTTGATACATTTAGGGTCATAGCTCTGTAGCGCACCACTCGGGGGGGGGGGGTCCACAGCACTAGCAGAAACACACTTGGTCTTCCCAATTAATCCTGCAACTAAGGCAAAGGGTAATTGGTAAAAACAGTAGCCAAAGTTAAAGAAATTAGCTCAATACTTTCAATTGTAAAACTACATATAACTTACCATTGGCATTAACTTTGCATAGCTAGTTTGCCCTGGAAAGACCAAATAGATTGGTTCTGCAGCCTTGAGGTCTGCTTGGGCCCCACTCTGTTTGCGTCACCTCGCTCAGCTCTCTCCGCTCACCTAACCTTCCCTCATTTCCCACCCACCCCCACTACTTCTACATTTATTCTAACCCCCTATCACCTGACCACTCCCTACAGCCACTCAACTACAACTACCCAAATCACACCCCCTATTTAACTCTCATCCAAACAACACTACCTGCATCCAAATACCACGTAACACAAACTATGCTGGTCTTACATCTCTCCTACTAACCCTCACAACCCTAACCTACATTGCATCCTTACACACATATACACCACTACCCCACACCACCTACCATACAACACATACCTTCACACCTATAGTAACCCACATAAGCTTCCTAATAGCCCCCTCTTTATTTAATGACAACACAGTATTACTTATACATAACAAGTACATTCCACTATCCTACACTAGAAAAATATCATGCAAACTCCACATAGACATTCTACAAACAGTCAAACTTCATCTATTATTAAAGAAATACCTCCTTACCTCTGGGGATATTCACCCAAATCCAGGGCCAAGCAACATTATAACCCCAAACAAACACACAGCAGATCTGCTTATCATCAACCTTAACTCTTGCAGTGTATCAAACAAACTTCCTCACTTGCACACATTTATAACTCACTACTCCCCTGACATTCTAACCATAACAGAGACCTGGCTAAAACCCAGCACACAGAATGAAGAAATTCTCCCTCCGGGATATAATATCCTAAGACTAGATAATTGAGGAGATTCTACAATGATCAAAAGATAACCTCCCACAAGAGACTATTTTACTAGGTGACCTAAACACTAATTGGCTAGCCTGCAACTCTAAAAACCTCCCTAACCACATCAACCTGCATGGATTCTCTCAACTCATTCAAGAACCTACTAGAGTAGATAAAAAATCCCAAAAGGAATCTATACTAGATTGGACATTAGTAAACTACCCTGAACATAATTACCAAATAGGTTGTCTACCAGATGGACTTAGCGACCACCTCCCAACTTTCCTCCTACAAAAATGTGTTAACATACCCAAACCTACAGTCTATAGACAAGTCAGAAATGATCGCAATGTTAACCCTCTAGATCTCAACACTACATTAAAAAAATGTAACTGGGAACCATTACTCACCCTTAACTTAGTCCAAGCAGTGGACTGTGTTAATAGTACACTTACTAACATCCTTGATTTAGTAGCTCCCATAAGAAAAATTAGAGCTAAACTACACTATGTTCCATGACGTAGTAAGTCCACTAGAGCCCTATTAACGTCCAGAGATAAGGCATGGAAACCTGGAAGAAAGATAATACTGGTCTATCCAAACAAAACTATCAACACCTTAGGAATCAGGTCAAAAAGCAAACAAAGCTCGATAAACATAACTACTTTCTAGGTATCCAAAACAAACACTGCAACAACCTCCAAAAGTTCTGGCATGCAATTAACTCCCTACTAAAACCTGGTAGAACCACCACACCAGCTCCCAACTCCACCTCCACAAAAACAGATAGCAATATAACCTCCCAATTCAATCATCACTTTATTGAATCCATTAAATCACTATCAACTCAATTATCCAAACATAGCTATTCATCCATGCCAGTAGCTCCTAACAACACACCTCCCTTTACATTCTCACCTGTCTCAACCTCTACAATAAAAAAATACCTCTTAAAACTTAAACCCACTACTCTTGCAGCAGATGGTATACCAACACATTTCTTAAAAATGGCTGCCGACTCCATATCCTACCCGGTCGCATTCCTTATCAACTGTTCCATACAAGAATCGTATATCCCTCAACTGTGGAAAATCTCCTACATTATTCCCCTTCATAAGGGTGGAAATTCCTATGATTTCTCAAACTACTGCCCCATTGCCATTCTGTCTCCTTTATCAAAGATACTTGAGAAATGCATATACTCTCAGGTCATGCATTTCCTAAATTCAAACAATCTCCTCTCCTCTACACAACATGGTTTCTGCCCACACCACAGCACAACCACCGCCCTTCTCTCTTTCACAAACCTGGTTAACCAACATTGAAATAACAACAGATTTGTATCTGCTATATTCCTGGACCTCTCTAAAGCATTTGACATGGTTTTTTACTCCATACTAATAGATACTCTAACCTCTTTATCATTTGCCCCTGACACTATTGCATGGTTTAAAAACTATCTATCAGACAGACAACAAGCTGTCCAGTGGCAAGGAGTTTTATCACCTTTACTCCCAACCACCATTGGTGTACCTCAATGTTCCATACTGGGTCCATTTATCTTTTCTATCTTCACCAATAATATGCATACCTCTACCCTGCAGGCCTCACTCATACAGTATGCAGATGATTCCACCCTAATCTGCTCAGCCCCATCTTTTACCACCCTACAGCACCTAACCCAAGAATATTTTGCCTAATTAGAAAGGTGGATCACAAATATTTAACTTATCTTAAATCTCAACAAAACTAAATTACTTTTATTTACTCCAAACAAATCAAAAACCTCTCCTTCTCTATCTCCTCCATAATGGTACTGTCATTTCACCTTCTTTCCACACCAACCTCCTTGGCGTCAAAATAGATAACAGTCTCCACTTTGACATCCATATCTCTCAAACTATTAAAAAGGTACATAAAAAAATGGGTTCCCTATACAGACATAAAAACTTTCTATCAGATCAGGCTCAGGTCACCCTAGCCCAAACCCACCTTCTTTCCACACTAATGTATGCAGCACCAATTCTGACTTATGTTAAAAAATCTGACCTAGACAAACTTGAGTCTTTTTATAACAAAATCAACAAGTTTGCTAAAAATTCCCCATTTAAAAGCCATCATTGTGTACCTCTTAGGCAACTCCAGTGGCTTGAACTCCCACAGTTATTAACCTATCACCAACTTGACATAGCATATAACAACCTAAAACATCCAGACAAAACTCCAGCTCTAAGGCAACTACTGACTAACTATACACCAAATTGTCCACTCCACTCTGCCAACAAATCACTCCTCTCTATCTCCTCAACCAACAACACAGCAGGTAAAGCTCTATTTTCACACAGTATAGCAAAAGGTTGGAATAATTTCCCTCCCTCTGTGACTTCTGCATCAAATACCACAGAATTCAAAAACTCCCTTAAGGCTCATCTTATAAGCTCTTGGCTCTGTCCTTGTGTTACATGATCCTAAAATATGATACCTCCATCCTTCTCTTTTCTCTCCTATTTCAGGCCCTCAACAAGCATGGTGGTAACAAATAGTATCCCTTGACATATGGTAATTTTGTTGTGATCTATGTCCGTATTTTTCATGACTAACAAAATGTACATATGTAATTATTGCTGATAAGAATTTTTTTTTACTGTAGAATTTTTTTTTTACTGTTTCTTTTTCACAAAATACTGCTAGTATAACAATGTTTTTTACATTATGTATAATGTCATTATTTGTTGTATTGATTAAGTGGAGCTTTTCTTCCTGGGCGTAAATGGACCTTGTCCAGTCGGACCATCCCGGTTAACAAATGTAAAATAAAAATAAAAATAAATAAAATAAATAAATTATTCTGATTCAAATGTTTTTATTTGTAGTTTTTATTCTGTTTGTTTAATAACATTTGTAAGTAATTAAATCAGATTCTCACTTTGTTTAAAGCAAACTTATTTACTGAAATGACGGATTACTACATTTTACTGATCTGTAATTAATGTTATACCTTTCTGTGTACATTCAGTATTCTTATGACTGCTCTTGGTTCATTTTTTTTCAAATTACATTAAGATATTTGGAGTCTATGTTTATTTATTTATTTATTATTTATTTATTTATTTACATTTGTTGACCGGGAGTGTCCGACTGGACATAGGTCCATTTTCAGCGGAGGCACGGGGAGAAAAGCTCCACAGTTAAAATAAACAGACAGTAGTTAAACATTGGATTACATAGCGATTAACAATTTAACATAGCAATTAATTACAAACATATTTACAGATGAAGAACATAGTACATCAGTAGACAACTAGAATCTTTATCTGCGAAGTACATAACAGACATTAATAAATGTTACAATAAGAAGTTCCTGCTGTATAATAAGTACTAGGCTTATGAGCATCTGAGCTTGCTATAATCAAGGTAGTTAGTGGAGTGGAAAGAAAGGTAGTGGTTGGATGGGGTGGGTGATATTAGAGTGGGAGTTGCAAGGGCATGGCCAGCATGTTTTTAGGTGCACTTTTAGTAAAGTTTTGAAGTGGGTACATGATGGTACGGAGGTAATTGTGGGTGGGAGGGAGTTCCATAATTTGGCTATGGTGCAAGAGAATAGTGCTTCACCAGCAGAGTTATTGGCTTTATTGATCTGCAAGTGATTTTTGTTGCTGGATCTTAGTGGTCTGGTGGTGCGATAGGGTTGGAGTAGATTCTGGAGGGATGGGACATTTAGTGGATGGTTTACTAGTTTGTGGGCGAGTGATAGTTGATACCATTGAAGGAGGTGAGGGAGTTCAAGCCAGCCCAGTTCTGCAAGTGAGAGACAGTGGTGACTATGGTAGGATGCCCCTGTGGCGAATTTGGCGATTTTGTTGTAGCAGGTCTCTAGTTTGTTTAGATTGCATTACCTTAGGTTGGTATATATTGGAGGCATAAAGTAGGGTGGAGATAAGGTGGGAATTTGCTATTGAAATCATGGCTGCTTTGGTGAGAGGTTGCTTATTTCTGCATAATGCTCCTAGTTTTTTGTGGACTTTTTTATGGTCATGTATATGTAAATGTCAAATTTTAGTTTATTGTCTATTTCCACTCCTAGCAATTTTAGTTTATTGTCTATTTCCACTCCTAACAATTTGGTGTGCTCAGTTGGGTATATAGTGGTGTTGTCTTTTGCTGTGATGTTAAAGTGAGAGTTGTTTTGAGTATGTTTGGTGGGTTGGAGAATGAGTAGTTTAGTTTTGTTTGGACTGAGTATTTATTGGGCATCGGATAACCAAGTTTCAACAGAGGAAAAGGCTTCCTGTGTGACTTTTTGCAGTTTGGGTAGGGACTGGGCTGAGCAGATGATGGTTGAGTCATCTATGTATTGTATGAGTGTGCCATGTTTGGTGGCAGAAGCTAGATTATTGGTGAAAACAGAGAAGAGTAGGGGTCCAAGGATGGATCCTTGGGGAACCCCTATGGAGACAGGTTTGAGGGGAGATATGTCATTCTGCCATACAACAGATTGTTGGTGGTCAGACAGGTAACTCTGAAACCAGTTGGTGACTGATTGAGAGAAGGATAGGTTATTGAGGACAGAGATGAGTTGTGTGTGTGGGACCATGTCAAATGCTTTAGATAGGTCTAGGAAAGTAGCAGAGGAGAGATAGCCATTGTTTTTATGCTGAAGGATAGTGTTAGTAAAGGAGAGTAAGGCAGTGGTGGTGCTATGGTTTGGTCGGAAACCATGCTGAGTATTGGAAAGGAGGTTGTTAGTAAGGAGGTAGTCTGAGACCTGAGAATGTATGCATCTCTCTAGTATTTTGGAGAGTGGAGAGAGAATAGCTATGGGGCGGTAATTGGTTAGTTCTGTGGAGGGGCCACCCTTGTGGAGGGTAATTATATGTGATACTTTCCACAGTGTGGGAACGTAACTTTCTGACAGAGATTGGTTAATCAAGATGGATACTGGGTAGGCCAGAGCATCAGCTGCGATTTGTAGGTATTCACTTGGGAGGTTGTCTGCTGCTAATTTGGTGGGCTTAAGTTTAGTTAAGAGTTTTTTATGTTGGAGGTAGGTACAGGAGAAAAAGAGAAGGCAGTGGGGAGATTACTAGTTGAAGGTGTGGGTTGGAGGGGAGGGGGGTTGTGTTGTTTAGCTAGTGATAGTATGGTTTGTGTGAAGTGTGTGTTGAATGAGGTAGCAATATTTTTGGAGGAGTGAGGGATGTTAGGAGGAGGGTACTGACTTTACCTGGGTGGAGGATGGAGTTTATGGAGGACCAGAATTGTTTGGGGCTGTGTTGGGAGGAGTCTAGGGCAGACTGGAAGTATTGGAATTTGTCCTGTTTTATTAGCTTTTTAACTCTATTGTGTAGTTCTAGGAATTTCTGTCTAGTTGAGGGGGTTTTGGTTTTGTGCCAGTGCTCCCAGGCTTTATCCCTGTTTTTCATTTCTGACATAGTGGTTTTCTGTAGCCATGGGAAGGGTTGTGCTTTCGTTCTGGAAAGTCTTATGGGGCATGGTAATTAAGGATACTCAGGAAGGTAGTATTAAAAAATTCAACTGCGTCATCAAGACTGAGGTACTTTAGGGGATGCCAGTTACATTCTTTGAGGGATGAGATGAATGTGAGTGGGTTAAAATTTAATTTTTTACATATTTGATGGTAGATGACAGGTTTAGCTTTGTATAGGTATTTTTGAGTAGGAATGTTGGGGAGTGATCACTGAGGCTATCTGATAGGCAGCCTGTTATATATGACTGGGGGCTCTTACTGACTAGTATCCAATCCAGGGTAGTGTGCTTGCTGGAGTTTTTATTTATCCTGGTTGGTGACTGGGCTAGTTGGGTGAAGCCATGAAGGTTTATATGATGGGTTGGATTGTTGCCAGAACAGGATTGCCAGTCAATATTGAAATCACCTAAAATGATAGTTAAATCATCGAACGCTTAAAAAAGTGAACGATGATTTATCGAAACCATGTAAGTGAAAGGTTACAATCTCGAATGCTTAGAACAGTGATTTTTTTTCCAAGGGAAAAAAAAATCGCTGTTACACAAAAAAAAAAAAAAAAAAAATAGTAAAACATTACATAAAATGGGGAGGCTTCACCCCCACACCCCTGATGTGGGGGATTGTGCCCCCCACACCCCCCTACTTAAATATACCAACTCCAAGATCGCATTACAGTCACAAAAACGGCAAAGTAATGGAAGCAGCCAAGCGATTTTTTTCCCAGGGAAAGAATTCGCTTATATGCCATTTTGCTATTTTGACTTTTTGTGCTTTGAAGTTCGATCAAGACGCAGTCGAAAGAATGTGTCTTTGATCATTTAATAGGAACCCAATATTTACCCTTGTCAATGTAATTTTAATTAGCTTAATTAGATATTTTATTAACAAAGCATTTCTACAAAATGTATTTTTATTTCATGAAGCCATTTTAATCATATCAGAGTAATTTCATTCCTTGTAAAAATTGAAAAAGTAATTTATTTATTTATTTATTTATTAGAACAGTCATTCTACAACACTGCTCATAAAAAGTGAAACTGTGAATTTATTTATTAGATCATCTGGAATGCTAATAATGTACTTCTTTTTCTATTACAATCTTTCTAATATTCTTTATGTGTTAAAATAAGGCTTTTAGTTTCTCATATTTTTAATTTTCTAAACACTTTTATTCTGGTGCAGCTTTCTCCATGCCCAAAATAAAATTATTGCATCAGGAAGTTTGTCATTGTTTTCTAATATCTTCTTCTCTCTTAAATTAGGTCTGAATACAGAACTGGCCAGTCTAGTTAGTAAAAAAGATTGGAAATAATTAGTAGGAAAGGCATGCATCTCACCGCTGCTGTTATCCAATGATCTAGTGCTTGCAGAGTTTTACAACTGTTGTCACAATTTAAGAATAGCAATGGCACTTCGTAATTAAAACAGCAGATACAATTGGACCTCCTTTTAAATGTTACCCTAAATCATAAGCACTAATTTAATGTGTTAAGCTGCAAAAATAAACTTAAAAACAATAGGAGTGCATTCAACTATTTAAGGCTTTTCTATAGTGAAGTTCTTGTTTTGTTCCTCACCTTCAAAAAAGCATGTTTTCATAATGTCAGTCAAGCAGGTATGCTAAGTGATTGTTCCATACACAGAAAGATACTCCCCAGTGGAAGTTGCTGCTAATTATTATTAATGCCATTGAAATGTCCTCAGTAAACCACTTTACATCTTTTTTGAAGGGAGTTGTAACTGTGCTCTTAAAGCCAAATAAGAATCTGATTTGTTTGTTTCATTAATACCTTCTATCATTGTCAAATACTAACTATGAGATAGTGCTTGATTTTCAGTGGGTCAAGTGCAACTTTAGAATTAAGGGTGAAAATATTCCATGTTTCCATTTAGCAGCCTCTAACTATGGCAGATATATTTGGATAAGATTCATAGATACTCCATATGTTCCACATTATCAGTCTTTAAGATGCTGAGAGATATGACTGAATCCTCATATTGAGAGATGGTGCATGGAATGGTGTGGGAGAGTTTAAGTCCATAGGTCAGAACATAATGTTAGAAGCACCTATGGGATCTACCTCTTCTGAGGCACTTCAGTTATTGTCATGGAGGGCACAATATCTTTTTTGTTATACATCACAACTAACCTTGACAAGTGTTACCAAAGGATAACTGATTAATGATGGTGATGTGAAAGATATAGTAGGTGAAACTGGGTGCACATTTTTTTCAGACTGCTTACAACTTGAATAGTTCTGGGCTGAACTGAAAAATGTGTGTAAGAGCATATGGTGTGATACACTGAAACTGTCCTGCTAGTGTGCAGTTATTTGGGTCTCCCTATCTGAATGCCATGCATTTTTGTTAAGCAGCCGTGTTTTATGGTGGAGGAATCCATACAATAAAAGTGTTTACAATCTGATGGTGGAAGAGTTTCTGAATACAGTTAATCAGAGTAACTTGCCATAAGACAAAAATTCAGATAAAGAGGTTTTAAGAAAAGGAAGGAGAAGGTAAAGAGGCAAGAGATGATGGTGAGAGAGAGAGAGAGAGAGAGAGAGATTAGCTGATGTGTGAGAGAGAGAAAGAGAGAGAGAGAGAGATTAGGTGATGTGATTGATGGCAAAGCTTCTACATTCGTCTTTGGTATGGAGGTATTTTTGAGAAGTGTTCTGAAGGTGGGGAAGGGGGATTGTTCAGTTATTTCACTGGGTAGGGGCTGCCAGAGTTTTGGGGTCAAAACAGAATACATAGTCTGTACAGTGCAGTTTGGTTTGTGAAGCTTGGAGAGACTAGGCCCTGTGTGGGAAAAGCTCCTGAAATTAAGGGCATGGATTCTGAGTGGAGTTTGGCTGTAAGAGGTAGGGAAGAGTCAGGTTGTAATAGTTTGAATAGGAAAGAGTCAACTATTAGGCTAGAACTGTATTTTACTGGTAACCATTTGGCTTTAGCAAGGATGATCCAGTGATGCTCATGAGGTGGACAGTTTTAGACAAACTGACAGATTTTCTTCAGTGGATTACAGAGTGGAGGTGTATTTCCTTGGAAGATGTGGACATTATTGGAAGACTGTATTTGAGTTGTGCTAATAGCACTCCTTTGTCTCTTGCAGCTCTGACTGAAGTATTTAGAAAGTGGAAGATTTTCCTGGCTTAGGACAGCAATAAATTAACTTTCTTCATTGTCTTTTTCGATAGGGCTTTGGAAGTTAAAGCACAGGTTGTAGGTTAATAGGTTCATAGGAGGTTACTAGGCTAGTGGCCCTAGAGCCCTTACAAGCCTAGCTATGTTACTCTCAAGTTGACTCAATTGTCTTTGGTTAGATGGATGTAATTTGGAGAGCACATCTATGACAAACACCAACTACCCATGGCCATGAGGGACATGGGTGCCACCCCCAGGGTGAATTTTTGGTCTCCCATCCATTTATCCAGGTTGTGCTTGAATAGGGTCATTTAGGAGCTCTACTTCATGTGAACTGGAAGGTTATTCCAGAGTAGTGGCAATATTTGGGAGACTTGTCTCTCCAGAATGTTCTGTTAATGTGACAGGCTAGGTTAAAATCCCTAGAGTGAGTGACTCATACCATTTGACTTGCAGATGTGCAACATATCCATCAGAACAGGGTCAAAGACTGCTCTGTAAACCAGGCATGAGGTGCCTTTCAGCAGCCTATATGATACAGAGTAAAGTGACAGGGCTTTCAGTCTATCTACGTAAGTCATGGTTTGGAGGCCCTGTATTTTCTCAGTAAGAAACATCTGTGATCTCTCCAACTGCTGCAGGTGTCTGGTGAAGCACATGCAGAAGGGAGCATTGTACTCTATTAATGATCTAATGAGGGTCGAATACAGTGGAGTTATACCATACTCAGATCCGGATGCAATGCATTTACTTATGAGATGCACAGTGTAGAAGGCTTTCCTTACCATTGTGGAAACTTGGTAGTCAAAGATCAGATTGCTATCTGCCTGTGTTCCCAGATCTTGCACCACTGGGTTTGAACTTAGTGGAGTGCTGTCAATATTGTAATTAGCAGGGAATTCTGCTTTGCCAAAGGGGATAATAATGCACTTTTTTGCATTTAGTTTTAGACTGTGGCTTTGGCACCAGTCATTTGTCTGTGTTAGCCCCTCCTGTAATATGTCAGCATTGTTTGGATGACTCAATGATTGCACCCAGTTTGCAATCATCAGCGAATTTGGTAAGCAAAAGGCTGTCTACTTTAGCCTGGACTTCCGAGAAATAGATTCCACACAGTAAAGGGCCCAGCATAGATACTTGTGATATGCCACTGGTGACGGGTCTACTGGTAGAGGTGGAATCACCAACTTTGACAGTATATGTTCTGTCAGTGAGCCAACTGGCTACCCATCTAGTGACATAAGGCTTAATCCCTAGCTGGGAGAGTTTCTCAATGGTACCTGAGTGGGGGATTGTGTCAAAAGTCTTGGCTAGGTCAAGATAGGCAGTATGCACTGTCTTATCTTCATCCAGGGCTTTGGTGACTTTTTTGAAGAAGTTTTCTAGGTTTAATATGCATAATCTACCCTTAACAAAGCTAAACTTGGTTGGGTCTAATGTTTGAAGGTCACCTATGTCCTTGTTAATAAGGTCCATGATGATTATTTCCATAGCCTTGCAGATGAGGCTGGTTAGACTTATGGGGTCTGTAGTTCCCAGGGGCAGTTGATGATCCCTTTTATGCAAGGGGATTACTATTGCTGTTCTCCACTCAGTTGGAACAAAGCCAGTTCTCAGGCTGTTGTTAAAGAAAATGCCAAGTGGGTCCACTAGATCCTGTTTTAGATTGCTTAATAAGTAACTGGCTGGTGGGTACAAGGAGGTGAAGTTTGCACCAAATCTGTCAGCTAGCAGGTTGGCAATTTCTTCCAGAATAGTTTAAGAGGTTAAGCCATATGTTTAAAAAGAAGTTGTAGTTTCTGTTGTGGTGACATTAAAGTATTTTACATCAAGCTTTTTTTTGTAGATTTTGCTGCTTTTGGAAGGTCTGAAAGAGCATACGTTTGGTTTTGGAAGGGATAAGTAAAATGCCGTGGTTGATTAGCTAAAAACTGAGGGACTGGAGTTGTTTTTGTAATTGTAATTGAATTGTTTTGTGAGAGGGGCTGGATCAGAGTATTGTTATATCAAAGGTGTACAGGATCAGAGGTAAAGTGTGTAGGTCATAAGGAAGATTGTGGATGAATATTGAAGAAGATGTGATGCAAGCATAGAACCTTGATGCATACCTTTAATTAGAGGCAACGTTTTAGATTCTGAATACCCTATTTTGAACCTAAAGAATCTGTTGGATAAGGAGTAATAGAGCCAGGATACTTTATCAGAACTGATCATAATATGTGTTTAGGAGGACTTGATTTGTGAGGGTCTATAGGGCAGTTGTGGTATTCCTACCAGACCAGAAACCATGCTGCTTCTATAATAAACTGGTATTGTTGAATATAGGAAAAAAGTTTATTGTAATTGAGTTTTTTAAGAAATTCCAAGGGCAGGGAGAATGAAGATGGCATGAAAATGGGAGGTGTTTTAAGTATTCATTGTTTTACACAATAGCATAGCTAAGGTGGGGTGAAGGGGTCAGCAGTCTCAATTGCACTTCGCTGCATGCCAGCATTTATTTTTAAATGCTGGTACAGCATTTGCAGGGAAAGGTGACCACTGTCGCACTCAGTGTATGGCATAAATTGTAGCTACGGTTTATAGCGAAAGTAGCAAACAGTTTGTAACAGTTTAATTTTTTTTCCTTCTTTACATTTTCTTTTTAGGGGCACCAGGTTGGGGGTTGGCACCAGATGCAAAACTAACTAACTACACCTCTGGTTTTGGAAGATGTTTGATTAGAGAAATTTTCCAGATGGAAGGCGTACTGTTATATATTAAGCAAAGATCACAAATACAGAGAACAAATAAAATAAGCGAGTCTTTGGAGTGAGAGATAAACTAGGGCATGAAAGTATCTGAACCCAAAGAGGGCATCTGTGGGGAATTTGTCAAGTAAAGGTTCGATGTCTTTAGATAAAAGTTTTTTTAAATAGAATATGGAATGAAGTGGGGAAAGAGGCATGGTGACTGAAGACTCTAAGGAAGTCAGATCATGAAAATATAACTTTAAAACAGAAATTAATATTAGGAATGACACCAACGCCAGAAATCTTCCACCTAGTCACTTGGTTAACCTCTTGTCAGGAATGCTTTGCTTTGCATAAGGATAGTTGTGAGGTTTTGTGGTGACTGAGTTTATGTCTGTGAGTTATTGCTCAGTTTACATAGGAAGGTGAAGTTTAAATAATTAAAAGGAGAGAGCTTTATTTTCAGGTATACCAGGCTCTGTGTTTTAATTTGAGAAGAGCTTTAATTTTTTTTTAGTAAGGTGGACAGTTTTCCTCCTCATGTTCATATCTGAGCTATTCACACCTCATTTGGTCACAGCTGAATGCTTATATTTGCATTTGAGTGTGAGCAGACTCATATACAAAGATGTGATCTATAATTCTCTCTCTCTCTCTCTCTCTCTCTCTACACACACACACACATATATATATATATATATATATATATATATATATATATATATATATATAGAGAGAGAGAGAGAGAGATAAAGACATTTATGTAAATGTATGACAGCAAAACCTTTGAACAACAGTCACACACTAAACTGTTAGAATCACAAGGATAAAAAAAATCAGCAATTCTTGCAGAGGGTCCTGTAACCACCCACGAACGACAGAAAAGTCAATACATTCCATCAGCCGTACTAGCTTTCTGTAGTTCAAGTCAACTTGTTGATAGGTCGAATAGAACCTATATATATATATAAATATATATATATAGGTCCTCTTCAAAACATCTAAAACCCATAACATTGAGACCAGAACATCTAAAACCCAAAAGATCTAAAGCCCATAACACTGAATTTCATAACATCTAACAGTACAAATCACATGAAGATAACATCCCCTCCACATAGAACGACATATAATGACACCAAACTACCAAACACACTTTTTACTACATTTCTTCAGGGGGGCTTGATACAGTGTGGTTAGGAAATTAACTTTTTCCCACTGTAGTGTGATCTTGGAGTTGGTATATTTAATTTACGAGGGGTGTGGGGGGGTGCAGGGGGGCTTGTCCCCCCCCCTGCAAAAATGTAGTAAAAAGTGTGTTTGGTAGTTTGGTGTTGTTATATGTGGACGGGATGTTATTTTCTTGTGATTTGTAGTGTTTGATGTTATGAAATTCAATGTTATGGATTTTAGATGTTTTGGGTTTTAGATGTTCTGGTCTCAATGTTATGAAATTAGATGATATGGGTTTTAGATGTTTCAAAGTAGACCCATATATAGAAATATATATATATATATATATATATATATATATATATATATATATATATATATATATATATATATATATATATATATATATATATATATATATATCAACACACAGACACACACACACATATGTGTATATATATATACATATATATATATATATATATATATATATATATATATATATATATATATATATATATATATATATATATATATATATATATACACTTCTAAATCTCGAAAGTCCAAAGTCTTGAATCCCAAAAGACTGAGACCAAATTCTTGAAAGTTCAGAATATTGAAAACTCAAAATACTGAATCTCATAATATCAAAAAAACACAGGACGCCAACACTTAGTATATTCCAACACAAGTACGTATGGAAACAAATAAAAGACAAACCATATTACTCTTTTCCAACTATAAACAGGGGGGGCAAGCCCCCTTGCACCCCCCCATGTGGGGGGCAGCACCCCTCACACCCTCTGCTACTTAAATATATCAACTCCAAGATTGCACTTCCCTACACTAAGATGAGTTATGTTGTATTATAACAAATTAGAAGGGAACATGACTAAGGTTACAACAGGCAGTAATGAAGCACATAATGGTATGTTTGCCATTTTGTTCTGTGGAGTGCGATCTCAGAGCTGATTTTGCTTTTTCTTGGCTATACTGAGTTTTGCATTTCATTTAATTTGTTTTCCATTTTATTACATTTATTTTAACTGTATTTTGCTGTACTTCGCTTTACATTCAAGTGTGATTGCCTGCACTGAATTTTAAAAGTGATTTCAATACTGTTTTAAGTGTTTTTTCTGCAAAAAATAAAAAAAAACAAAAAAATATTCTACCTTGATTGCTGTTTTTCTGCCTTTCCTGTTACTAGAGTAGTTCAGATACAGATTTTGCTGTATTCAGGACTGTATTGTAGTTTATGAGTTCCCCAGACCTTTCTGTGTTAGAGGGTAGCCTTTCAGCTTATCAGTGGGAGTGGTAAGCACTAGGTAGCTTATCTACCACAAGAGGAGTGGTTAATAGCTCCGACATTGTAGCTTATTGGCTGTTTGGGCAGCTTTTCTATCCCTTTCAACTTTCTGCTTTAAAAATCCGTGTTTGTGTAGGTTTGCTCGACGAGTAGTGCTGCTAAGCTAGGGTAAACTATTAGAAAGTCTGCTCCTTAATTTTTCCCTTAGATCTTGCTTGTTCTCTTCTCTATAGCACTTTTTCTAGCATATTCAGCCAGCACTTTGTCAGGCTTCTTGTAACAATTATTGTAGCACACTTAAGTGCTACCAGTACTAAACTCCCCATAAGGAAACAGCAGTTCCCTGTACTTTCACCTATTAACCTGGTATAATTGGGCATTCTGAGGCAGTGTAGCAACTGCCTCATGTATACAGACAACCCTCTACTCTTACCTCCCAACACTCAGACTTGCGGGAGATGCACCTATATACCTAAATTGGAAGCCATGCACTCTCCAGCCAAGACCAGAATAGCTGGTCAAGAGGATATGGTCAACACTTGCACCACACCACATTCAACACATAGCCTTCCAGAACACCCACCACCACAGCCCTCACATAACAACACAAACCACACACCCACCTTTGCAGAGGCTCTCAATAGAAACGTAACCAAACAGCAAAGACCTCCAAGGCAGAAATGCACCCTATCACCACAACATAGCACAAATTCAAAGACAGCTCACCTACACAGTGTGCCCCTCAACCTAAGCCCTTAAGGCAAAACAGCATGCCCAATACACTGATGTCCCACTCACTAGGCTCAATAAGGAGAAGGTAACAGTCAGCTGTCTGTTGAGTGCCAAGATCCGACACATAACACACACACTTAGGTCACTCCACAACAAGTACAAGTATGACTCTGTCATTGTCCATGTGGGTGTGAATGACCTGAGACATGCTTCCCTGGACTACATGAAAAGAGACATGGAGGAGCTCTTGGATTATGTGGCTTAGGCATGTATGACCCTAGCCCTGAGCAGCGTACTACCATCGCCCAGAATGATACCGCAGTACAAGCAGAAAATGATTGACTTTAATAATTGGCTAAGTTTCTGGTATCATTCTAAGGGGATCCAGTATCTGTCTGCTTGGGAGGACATGATTAACAGACCTCAATGCATCGCCAGAGATGGCCTGCATCTGTCACCCCTGGGTTTTCAGATACTTGCTAAGGCTCTTGCCACCCTTATAGTGTCTTTTTTAGGATGTGTTCCAAAGACCAAAGTACCACCTTAGCAGCTATAAATAAATGCAATATGAGGGTCATGCTACTCAGTGCTAGGAGTCTAAATCTCAAGATGCATTCACTCGAAGCCTTCCTCAAAATGGAGAACATCAACATCTGTGCTGTAACGGAGACCTGGTTCAAAGCAGCAGAAAGCACCCCTGCACTACCAGGCTATAACTCTTTCCACACCTTTAGGCATCAGAACTTGGACCGAAGCTCCAAAGGTGGTGGTGTCTCCATATTCATTAAGGATATGCACACCTCCAGACTAGTAGCACAGCATAATGCAGCAGAGATATTTCAGGTGCAACTAACATTGGACAAGACAGTGATTCAGGTTGTAGCCTGCTATAGGTCCGCAACCATGTCCCAAGACTCTCACTCCATGTTCCTAGGGTCCAAACCAACACCCTCATACTGGGTGACTTTAACTATCCCTCCATTAACTGAGAAACTATTCATGCCCCAATACACTTGCCCAATGTTTCCTGGAATTCATTAATTTCAATGCCCTGGACCAGCTCATCCTTACCCCCACTAGAGGGTGCAACATCCTTGACCTGGTTATTACCAACATAGGGGATCATTGCTCTACACCAATAGCCAGTTCCTCCCTTGTTAGATCCCACCACAGACTAATCACTATGGAAATCCACATCCCACCCACACCCCCCACAAAAGTAACCACCATGAAAAACTTCTCCAAAGCTAACTTTTGGCTCCAAAAAACAGAGGTAGCTAACTTCATGGCACCCATGTAAATGGAGAAAAGTTGCATGAGTGCCAAATCATACACCAATGCACTGCACGGACATGTACATAAATGCATGGAACTAACCATACCCAACAGAACCAAGATGCTCTCCTCCAAAAAAAGGAAGCCGATCTGGTGGTCTCCTGCTATTAACAAACTCTGCAACAGAAGGAAGAAACTGTTGCAGAAAAAGGTGAAGTTCCAAGACTGAAAAAACCCTCCTTAGCCTCAACAAAAAGTTGAGATCCCTCATCAAATCCTCTAAAGCTAGCTATGCAGCAGATACTAAAGACAACCACAAGGCCTTCTACAGCTATGTCAAGAATCCCCACGGCAATACCCATATTTGCTCTGAGTTACTGCACAATGGTACCTTCTATACTGAGCCAACAGATATTGCCAACATACTGGCCAACAGATTCAGTGCCAACTTTACCCCTCTCCCCCCAAAGGATCAATCACAATACCAGAAAAATGCCAGACAACTAGTATTACTGCTGCACAGGTTAAGGCTGCATTGTCCAAGGCCAAGAATACAGCTTCCATGGGAACATAAAACATCCCTGCCTGTGTTCTATATGAATGACAAAGTGACCTGATACCACACCTGTGTGCCCTGTTCAATCACAGCCTCACCTCAAGTTTTGTCCCCTCTGAATGGTGCACTGCTACAGTCATCCCTCTCTATAAAATAGAGTGACTACAGACCCTGGGAACTATTGCCCCATCAGCCTGACAAGTCTGATATGTAAGGCTATGGGGGTGCATCATCATAGATATAATTAATAAGGATATAGAAAATCTCTAAACACTGGACCCAATGCAGTTTGGTTTTGTGAAGGGCAGATTATGCCTGCTCAAACTGGTGGACTTCTTTGCTTCAGTCACCAGAGCTGTGGATGAGGGCAAGGTGGTCCATACAGCTTACCTTGATCTGGCTAAGGCCTTAGATATCATTCCCCACTCAGGAATTAAAAATAGACTCACCAAACTAGGCATCAACCCCTATATCACTAGATGGGTTGCAAACTGGCTCATAGATAGATCCCACAGTGTGAAAGTAGCAGACTCCAAGTCAGACTGCCAACCACTCACGAGCAGTGCCCCGCAAGGATCAGTCCTGTGTCCTCTCTTGTTTGGCATCTACTTCTCAGATGTCCAGGCCAACATAGGGGGACTCTGGCTGACCAAGTTCACAGATGATTGCAAGCTGGGAACCATTATTAACTTCCCAAGTGATGCAGACATGCTTCAGAAAGGCCTCACTGAGACAAACAACTGGTGTCAAAGCCATGGCCTAAAGCTCAATGCCAAAAAATGCATTGTCATCCCCTTTGAGAAAAACTCAGTTCCCACAAATTACCACATTGATGGTAGTCCACTGAACACTGAAGGCATTATAAGAGATCTGGGGACATAGCTTGATAGTAACCTCTCCTTCGACCACCACATTGCCACTGTGGTCAGAAAGTCCTTCTATGTGACACATCTCATTACTAAGGGTTTTGCATCCAGGAAGAAAGAGGTCATTGTCTCTCTCTACTCTTCCATCACTAGACCAGTCATTGAGCATAATGCCCTATTTGGCATGTACCTCACTAGACACCTGCAACAGCTGGAAAGGCCACAAAATTACCTCACAAAGAGGATCTTAGGTCTTAAACACATGCCAACATGGACAGAATCAAAAAACTCAAGCTTTTCTCTGTCGCATATCGCTTACTAAGAGGCGTTCTCTGCTTGACTTACAAAGCCACGTCTGACCCAGCTATGTTAAAAATGCTACATCTAAAGAAATCCCAATCCCTCCACAACACATGCTCCAGGGACCTCAACCTCATTACCACAATCAACAGAACATGCTGGAGGGACAGGTTCATAACCCAGACACTGCCCATGCTCTGGAATAGACTTCCCATACATGTCAAGAAGAGCACCTCACTGGCCCTCTTCAAGAGAAATCTTGATGAGTGGATGGGAAATAGAAAGTTCACCCCAGGAATCACTTCAGTGGCTCTACTTGATAGAGGCACTGGGAACTAACGTCGGGTGGCACGAAGCCAGGGCAATTCTATAGGCTAGGCTTGTAAAGGCTATGGGGCCATTAGCCTAGTACACACCTATGAACCTAAGTAGCAGGGGATTTGGAGGTGCAGCCCCCCCACATGGATGCAGGGGGGCTTGCCCCCTGCTTATAGTTGGAGAAGAGTGATATGTTTCTGTATGTACTTGCGCTAGAATATAGTAAGTGTTGGTGTCCTGTGTTTTTTCGATATCATGGGATTCAGTATTTTGAGTTTTCAATATTTTTAATTTTCAAGATTTTGGTCACAGTTTTTTGGGTTTCAAGATTTTGGGCTTTCGAGATTTTTAAGTGAACCCATATATATATATATATATCAATCATACCTCTCAACTGTACCGAATTTCTCACTAAATACTGGTTTTGAGGGCAAAATATTGGGGTGCCACAAATTCACAAGTGGCCCCTTTAATTTCTGAATTTCGCAGTTTTTTTTCTTTTTTTTTAGAAAGTGCTATTGACGTCATCGGGGCGTGTCAAGAGACAGACAGACAGCCTGTCTGTCAGAATGCAGAGCTAATGAGGCATTCGTTAGTAGTGTGTTGTACTTCATTTAATTTAACTTGCTGATAAGGCGCAAGTGCGCCACATGTTTTATTCTAGCAGTGAGTGCAGCAAAGCAGCATTAGCATTATCTTTTTCTTCCTCCAGAGTTCAGGGCAAAAAAGATGGTTGTAAGGCTTAATATTGCCTTATGCGTGTGTGAGAGCCGAGAGAAACTTAAGCTGAAAAGAGAAACGGCACAGCAGTCTGCATGCAGACATGTAAGTATTGCTTTTCTGTTAAGATTCTGCAGAATTTCAGAAAGTGCATTGCATATTTGCATTTTTTTTTCTAAGGCCTAGCAAGCTGAAATGAGAAACGGGCCACTGCGACAGTTCTTATGTGCGAGAATGGCAGAACTTAGTGTTGTATTTTATTTTGGGTCAGTAGTGCAACTCAGTACAAGTTATTGCAAAAAAAAACGCAAATGAGAAAAAGACCTTTGGTTCCTTTGTTGTTTTGTATTTACTATGTGTAATGTGATCTTTTTAAAGTCACACACAACCTGCTAGAGATTAAAAACATGGAATTACTTTAATTATATACCAACTATACAACTTTAACCATGTGTCACGCATGCACTACTCAGTTAGTAATCATTTTAACGTGTTCCTCGCATATGGTTCTGTCCTCGTGACTGTAATATTGTATCTACTGGCTATATTTATGTGACTTAAAGGTTTTAATAAATTTAGTTTGAAAATACATATACTGTAGTGAAAGAAATGTTGAAAGCTTGACTGGGTATCATTATAGAATTAAACCCAGTATCTCCATAAGCCTGAAACAGATGAGGATGACTGCAAATGGGGCTAGCTGAAAGCCGGGTCACAGGACGTCAGTACAGTCACTATGCTTGCTTGCCTGTTAGCTTATTTGAAATGTTTTTTAGATTTTGATCTGTTCTTTAGACTTCAAGTTTCAACAAAGCAAAAAAGAGAAAATGCAGTGCTAGTTACACTAGTGGATGTGCGGGTTGTGTGGAGTTTAAAAGAAGACGCACACAGACACACACACACACACACACACACACACACACACACACACACACACACACACACACACACACACTCCTAATTCTGGTGGTGCTGCAGCAGAAAGTGTATTGCTTTTTTTTCTGGCTAAGCAGTTCTTACGTGCGAGAACGGCAGTCTGCAGAAGTGAATTGCTTTTTCTTTGTAAGCTTCAGTTCTAATTGAGAAACTTCAGTCTGCAGAAGTGTATTGCTTTTAAGATGAAACAGGAAACGGCAGCCTGCAGAAGTGTATTGCTTTTCTAATAAGCTTCTAATTAAGAAACTGCAGTCTGTAGAAGTGTATTGCTTTCTCTGTTAAGCTTCTGATTTTTTATGTGTGATATTGCTTACTACAGAAGTCAATTGTTTTGTGTGTGGTATTGCTTTTCGCAGAAGTGTACTGTTTTTTTCTGTTAAGCTTCTAATTATTTTGGTGTGGTATTGCTTACTGCAAAAGTCAATTGCTTTGTAGTATTATTGCTTACTCATACATGTGCTTTTGTTCCTCTTAAAATGTGTGGTTTCTGGCAAATCAGTGGGAACTGAATTCACTAAATAATGATAGCCATTTAAGTTTTAGTCATCCAATTTTTCAGGAAGTACCTGGTAACACAAAACATTTTATTCTAACAACTTTTCTAGGATTATGTAAGCAATGTTTAAATTGTGTCCTTGATTTTGGGCCTTTGCCCCCCCTCCCCCCAATAAATTTTGGCTTTTTCCAGATGTCTTGTGCTGCATAGTTTTTCAGGGCTACAGACGTTTAATGCTGCTTATGCAAAGTCTGTTTATGTTATTATGTTAGTAGCACAACAGGTAAAATTCTTGTTTTTAATGCAGAAGGCTGTGGGTTCTACTCCCACAGTATGTAGCTAGATTGCTGATACTGCATTGTGTGCTTTTAAAGGGGGTGCGGATGCTGTAGTCCTAAGAAAGTCCTCTTTGGTGGAGAATGGAGATACCTAGTAACTATGAACCTGTTATCAGTTTGCCATCCACTCCCTATTGCAATATTAATAACTTAATCATTTTTAATGTAATATATAGGCAATTTATTCCTCAAGGGCAACAGGCACTTTATTTTTCGATGAAACAATGAAATATAAAGTTGTTAGCTAATTGCTAGCCGCAAACACTTCATTACTTACAGATCTCTTTAATGTGGAATTATTTAGATGACTTTTACTTCTGCAGAGATTGTGCATATTTACTGATACTGGTGGACTGTAGAAGTTTGACTAAGGCTTTTATGATGGAAATGTTCTGAATTGTGCTGTTTTGTCATTATTGGTTTATGCATTTTGTTTCACTGCTTACTGGAAAAATGTTCAAAACAAATTTAAAACACACTCTAACAAGTGTGCATTATTATACAAGGAATATAATTTGATACAATCAGGAAGGTGCATCAAAGAACACATGTATGTTTTGCTTTCGTGTGCAAGGGGCTTATGATTTGAAAACAGCCCAAAGGTAATGTTTATCCACCATTGGCAAGATGCATTTTCTTTGAATGTGGGTTTCAGTGCTGTTTCAATGAATGTGAGTTTCAAACGCAGAGAAGTTTTAATGCTAAGCCTATTTTTATTTTTCATTGTGAAACTGTATTGCTTTATTTAGCAGATGTCTGTTAGTGTTTGTGTTATAAAACGTGAAATAAAAGTTTTAAATGAAATCCAAATCATTGTAAAACTAAAGCAATATGCACAGTCCAGTGTTTATGGTAAATGGAGTGAAATAGCTATGTAATGGGACATTGGAATGGCTGTGGGGGGCTGTGTATGGAGGGGGCCCCATTCAACCGTGATTTTGAGATGGGGAAGGGTGGCAAACTCAAGCAGTCCCAGGTGGCACAAAGCTATGCCACTGATCAGTAGGCCATGGAGAATGACTTTTGGAGGTCTAGCAAACTATAATATTTTTTTGCTAAGATTAGAATGTTGCCTACCATTAAATGCCCTACTTTTGCCACAAAAGCTAAGTGCGTCAACAAAAACAAAATCCTAAGGTTCATCTTCTCCCTTCCCAGTGAAAATCATTGTTACACATTAAAAAAAATAGTTACCATTTACTACAGGGTCTGGGCCCAGCTGGGGCCATATTTTGGTTGTCTGTTCTTCAATTTGCATTTGAAAGTCAGTATCCCACAATTTCATTGGAGTGGGTGGAATTGCATAATTATGTATGCAATTTTATATTAATCACCATACAGATTTGTACCTATTTTCATGGGCCTTTGTCCAGATTTTTGATGTTTCCAGGTTGAGAGGTATGATATAAATATATATATATACATATATATATATATATATATATATATATATATATATATATATATATGTGTGTGTGTGTGTGTGTGTGTGTGTGTGTGTGTGTGTGTGTGTGTGTGTGTGTGTGTGTGTGTGTGTGTATGGATTCACTAGGCAATCTCAAAATACTGAAATGTCGAATTTCAGTATTTCAAGACTGAATAGTGGAAACCCACATACCTGAAAACACAAAACCGCGAATAGCACAATCGCAACCATTCACACACACACACACACACACACACACACACACACACACACACACACACACACACACAAACCAGCACATAAGCACACACACACACATACACCTACCTAACTACACTAAAACAAACATAACAACACACACAAGCACAACATAACACACAAACACACCTACCCTACCTATAAGCAGGGGGGCACCCCCCACACCCCCCTACTTATATATTCTAACTCCGAGGTCGCACTAAACACACAAACACACAAAAAAACACCACTATGCACACTCACACACACTAAAATCCCTACCCAAAACCCTTACACAAACACCGCTTACCTGAAACCCCAGATAAATCCACAAACCGCACCACACATCACGAACGTGACACCACAATAGCGTATTCGACATTTCTGCATTCGACATAGTGCAGTTTTGCATAACTGCACTTTCCACTATTCAGTCTAAACGTACTGAAATTCGACATTTCAGTATGTCGAGATTGTCTAGTGAATCTGTATATATATATATATATATATATATATATATATATATATATATATATATATATATATATATACATACAGATAGATAGATAGACTTTCTCTGAGTTGGTGCATTCTGAAAGGGAAGCATTACATGCAGTGATTGGAAGTGTGGCCCAGCCCACATCAGCCAATGCAACAGGGAAAAATGGCTTGTGTATATGATTCCCCTTTCAGTGAGCAGATGTGTATATGGGAAACCAACAGTGAATATATGAGACTCAAGAAAATGATGCCCAACTTCATATAGTAAATACCATTTGCTTTATCCTTGTTGACTCTTACAAATACTTACATGCTCTGTTTTGTCTATCCTTAATCTTTATTCCTATTTACATACCTACTTACAGTGTTCTTAACCTGCCCCTTGCATGCACATTCACTAACCTTATCCCTTGTCTATCTAGATAACTTCCACAACACAGATGTCTTGCAAAAATCTGTCATCAGCTGCATTACCTTAGTTTATTTTAGCTTTCCTTAGTTGTTTAGATTTCATAGAATAGTAATTAATTTTGTTGTTGCATATGTGCTTTCAATCAACTATAGAATACAGAAGATTAATTTGTTTCATCCACAAATCAACATGCCTTTCACTTTTCATTTTCGGCATTCTGTCCCATCGAGGCTCATAGATGTGGTCAAGGCTCCAAATCCTTACTCCTTCCTACTCCTCACATAGTTTAATTTTACAAACATATTTATATAAAAACATTGTTATATGTATGCATAATAGCGCACATAAATCTTTCAGTGTGAATAGTCACAAAATATAACATTTATTTTTCACAGCTACAAGTATATGTTTTCTTATTACTTTGCTATATAGCTATAGTTGCAATTTAAGAATAATGGAAATTACTTCAATAAACAGTGTGTGCAATAATCATGCAGGACTTTGGAAGAAGTCTGTCATTCACTTATGCTATAAAGCATCATTTACCCATTAATGCATTTAATAGCATGCTTGCCTCCGCGCCCTTATAATGAGTTACAAAGATCATGGATATTGCATTATAATTCCAGCATGTTACTTGTTATCCTCGCCCGTTTCTCATCAAGTTTCATTTTAAGTCATCATATTTAATTACCTCAGTTCAGTAAAAGAAAGTACAAAAAAAAGAAAATAAAAACAAAAATTTGATATATTAAATAAAAATAACAATAAAATGTGTGCCACAGAACAAAAGAATAAAGTTTGCTCAAATATTTCTACTAAAGAAATTTGTGGTAGAACAGTTAGAGCATTTTATCAATTTGATTTGTAAGGATTTAACCACAGTCTGAAACTGCTAGTTAATTATAAATGATATCTACAAATATCTATAAATGAATTTGATAAATTAGAAAGGCTGAGGTATCTTTGGAAATGAAAATGTAGTCTGGGTAATGTAAATATAACCAGTGATGAATTCTTCCAGTCATGACTGGTTGTCTCCAGTAGTCCATTTCAAAATGACATAAAATAATATTTAATCAGTGAAGACATAGTATCAATTATGATGACACTGGATTTGGAAATAAAATCAGAGTTGATATTTTAGGGAAAAAGTGACCTAACAGAACTCTGAATTCATCATCTTGCTATAAATAATAAAGTTGCTAACTATTTTATTCCAGATTTTAAATAATTACTTCATCTTTCAATGTTATCTGCTGCCTCCAAGATCTCCCAAGAATGTCTCTGATTACATGCTTGTTTTGGATTTCTTTGCCCTAAGTACATAACTTACATCTTTGAACTACATCCAAACTAGCTCTTGACTGAGTCATAAGTGTCTTGATGACCATCTCTTTGTTACTCTGGAGCTCTATAGCCCTCCCAAGGATTAAGCTGGAGTTCATACTTACGATATTTCGACATTTTAAAACAGTTTCATCAAATGCCATGTTTTAATTTTGAGAGAACACATCACAGCAGCAAAAGCAGGCTGCCACTGCCCATAATTGAATCTGACAGTGAAAAACTGGAATGTAGTTGGCATGTAAAATATGAAATGCTATGATGTTTTGTCACATGTTGATGGTAAATGGAGCTCAGACTCTTATGGTTTCTGTGCATCGCTATATGTATTGCTGCCAGTCTCCTTTTAAGATGCTAAGCTTATTATGTTACTGCATATATACTGGACATTGCATCATGCAAGAATGCTAATTATAACTACATAAGTAACTATATAGGTATAGCAGGCAATGCACCTTCTACAGGGCCCAGCAGCATTATACTGGAAGTTATAAACACAAGTATGAGGCTGCATGCATCTTCAGAACTTGTTAACATGAAGCCCCCTTTAAAAACAGATTTGTTCTCAGCTCATGTGAGTCTGCCTGGCCCATATAAAATGATGTTCCCGACCTGGTCTTACAGATTTTGCCTTCACGGAATTTAGTGTTCATAATTAGCAACATCTAAGAATATATCAAAGCATGCCTCTGTTTCATGTGATGTCATTTAGATCATAGG
Organism: Protopterus annectens; assembly: GCF_019279795.1. Taxonomy (NCBI): domain Eukaryota; kingdom Metazoa; phylum Chordata; order Ceratodontiformes; family Protopteridae; genus Protopterus; species Protopterus annectens. Next base: position 270,027,546 of record NC_056745.1, on the reverse strand, counting down.
CCAGGAAAGATGGATTAATACAATGCTATAACTAATGTTGGTGTTGATAAGGAAGAAGACCTTCTGTTGTTTGCTCATATGCCTAGAATCTTTGATGCTATTTCTTATACTCTGAAGAAAAAAATATACCGCAGTCCTTGAAGGGTTAACATTGCTTCCTCATAGCACTTTAATCACCATTTCAGTTCATGAATGAAATCTGCACATCCTCCCTATGTCCTCATGTGTTTTGAGAATGTTGCTGTCATTTCTTCTCACATTCTTAGACATGTAAAGGAGAATGAAGAGCTGTAAGATGAATCCGTGGTCCTGCAAACTGCCTGCATGTATGTATGCTATGTATGAGTGACGGTGTGTGCATCTGGTGATGAGCTGTTGCCTTATCCTTACAAAATGTCAGTATGCTGCATCCAGTAATGCGCTAGCCACTTGACAGTGTAAAATATAGCTCTACACGATTTGGCTGTGTTAACTAATGTTGCAAAATGGACCTGGGTATTTGCTGGTCATAAGTGGATTAAGGACCTGGCCTACTCCAACCTATGCCACAGAGCCATGCTAATGATGGGAGGTGTGTAGGTGCCCCTACTGGCCAGTGTGTTCCCACCTTAAAACCCAGCAGTCCTGGGCCAATAACCTACTGGCTGGCTAGTTTTCAGTTACCCAGCTTAGATTACCCTGGATAGCTCTATTGAGAGAAAGCATGACATAAAACCAATCAACCTGCCAAACATGAACTAAGAACTGCTACATTCAATACAGGTTCACTGACAGGATGCAGCTTGGAACTGGATGACATGATGATACGGAGGAGGCTGAACATCCTATGTAACCAGGGGAGAAGAAGGAAGGGCAGTGCAGCAAAGCTACTTGGCTTGGGATTCAGAGTCTACTACTCAGGAGGAGGACAGGCTAGAAATTGTGCTGGAATTGTGGTGAAGGAAATTATGGCAGTGCAGAATGTCATCAGAATAAGTGAGAGACTCATGACAAATAGACTCCAACATAATGATAGGACAGTATTCATAATCTCAGCCTATGCTCCACAGCAGGGTTGTGACAGTGAGGAAAAGAGTGCATTTAGACATCAGTTGCAGGACCTACTACATAACACAGGACAACATGGTTTGGTATTGATAATGGGTGACCTGAATGCACATATCAGGACAGACAGAACAGGATATGAGGACTGCCTGGGTCAACATGGGTGGGGCAACAAGAATAAGGAAGTAGAGGCCATTCTAGACTTTTGTCAGGCAATCGCTTGATGCTGGCCAACATATGGTTCAACAAGGGAGACAGTCAGAAGATCACATACAAGAGTGCCCAACATGCAGCTCAGGTAGACTTCCTCCTAGTAAAGAAATGACACTGGGGTAGAATCAGTGATTGCAAAGTCATCCTCAGTGAAACAGTCGGCCCACAGCATAAACCATTGGTTGCCACAGTCAGCTGCAACAGTGGTCAGAGAAGCTCTAAGGTCAATATAGACCTGTCTGGAGACCTGGAAGTTGATTGGACAGAAAGCATAACAGTTCAAGGAATTACTCAGGGCTCTAGAACTCAAGAAGAAGAGGAAATAGGGAGAGTTGAAGAAGAATGTCATCTCCTCAAAACAGCATGTGTGAGGACTACAGAACAGAAATGCAGTCAAGTCATGCATGGAAATTAGGCTCATAAGGAAAGCTGTTGGTGTAAATCAGAAGTCCGGGAAGTCATCAAAACAAAGAAGGAGAGCAGAAAAAACTGGGAGATAGAAAATATGGACCAGACTAGGAAGGAATACTAGTTGGCTAACTAATATGCTAAGAAAGGAGTTGCAATAGCAAAGAACAAGGTATCAGAGGCACTCTTATAGCTTCTGGAAATCGACTCAGTAGATAGCAGAAAGAAACTATATCAGGTTGTAAGGCTAAGACAAAAAGATGAAGAAGATAGTCAGACACCCTTCATAAGGGATGCCAGCAACAACCTGCTCACCAGTCCACAGCACATCAAAGGCAGATGGAAGAATTATTTCTAGCAGCTTCTGAATGAAGATAATCCCACAAAAGCTGTACTGCTCCAGGCAAAGCCTACAATGAGAGAAGAAGGAGAGCCCATCATAGAAGAAGTAAGAACAGCAGTAAGGAAAATGAAATCAGGGAAAGCAACATGCTCAGATGAGGTCACAGCAGAATAATGGGTGAGATATGGAGGAAATGGTTCCTGAGGCTACTTGTAGTAGTGTAGAGAGAAAGGTGTATCCCGGATGATTGAAGAATAAGCATACTAGTGCCAGTGTTCAAGAACAAAGGGGACATTCACAACTGTGGGCAGTACAGAGTTGTGAAACTGTCACACTGCATGAATGTTCTGGATAGGGTGATCGATAAACAAATATTGAAAGTAAGATGGGAAATGAAAAGTTCAGATTCAGACCAGGATACAATACAACTGATCCACTGTTTGCAGTGAGACAGATAGTTGAAAAGAAGCTAGAGATAAGGAAACAGTCCAACTAGGCATTCCTAGACTTAGAGAAAGCATATGACAAGATCTCAAGAAAGCTGATTTTGACAGTCTTATGGTGGTTCGAAGTCCCAGAAACAATGGTAGAATTAATGGAAGCTATGCACAAGTACCCAATGGCTCAAGTACAAACAGCGCTTTGTCTCACAGAGGGGTACCAAGTGGGAGAGGGTGTGCATCAGGGTTTAGCTCGAAGTCCACTGCTGTTCATACTGGTGATGGACTACATTAGCAAACAGGTTCGATTTATTTTATTTTACATTTGTTTACCAGGAAAGTTCGACTGGACACATGTTCTTTTTCAGCGGAGGCCCGGAGAGAAAAGCTCCACATTGAACAGACAGTAATAACTAGTTCAGTAGTATACATAGTGCAAGAAGTAAAATACTAGCTCAGACTAAGTTAGATAATACAAGATAAGTTTTAGACAATCGCTAGGTAATCACAAAATTAAACAGATGAGTATAAAAGACATTACACCATCATATGTTCTTGTGTAAATAGAGAAACCAAATGACATTCCACTATTTCAAATATTTTCATATTGCAATGTGAAGTCAAAATATTTCCTCAACCCAGCAGTGTAATAGTACTGAGAAATGTTAGTATGCAATGCGGTATGGGTAATTAGAATAGACAGAGGGAGGAGATGTAGTCAGAATTTCCTGTGGAATATACAGAGGTAGTTGTTGTAGTTTGTAAGTGAAGCAAGGTAGTAGCAAGGTCAGAGAGAGATGTCATATCAGGAGTAGAACAAGGACACAGACATTTGCTGAATAAGTTTTTTTTAGTGTTTTAAACTGGGCTAGTGATGTAATGGTTGTAATATTTTGTGGTAGCTCCTTCCAGATTTTTCCTATATAATTTGAGAAGAGGGAATCTCCTGCTTGATTTTTGGATGCATTGAATTTTATGTGGTGTTTGTTAGTGAAGCATAAGGTTTTGTTAGTGGTATATGGTTGAAGTAGTATTTGCAGGGCAGGTGTTTTCTCAGGTTCATTGAAGATTTTATGGGCCATGGTTAATTGGTTGTAGTGAAGAAGGTGGGAGAGCTCAAGCCAGGTAAGTTGCTTAAATGTTATGCAATGGTGAGTTCTAGGAGAAAATTTGTAACATATCTAACAATTTTGTTATAACAGGATTCAAGTTTTGCTAGCTCAGATTTTTTTAGATTTGTGAGTATGGGAGCTGTGTACAGTAGTATAGAGATTAAGTGAGTTTTGGCAGTGCCAATCTTAGCATTTTTAGTGAAGCAGTCTTTATTCCTATACAATGTTCCAAGTTTTTTATATACTTTCTTTACAGTTTGGGAAATGTGAATACCAAATTTAAGTTTACAATCAATTTCAACTCCTAAAAATTTGGTGTGAGGAGATGGAGATATGATGCTGTTATTTAGTGATGCAGTGTTGAAAGTGTTAGTGGGTGAGGCTGATTTATTGGGATGGAAGATCATAACTTTGTTTTTTTTTTTGGGGGGGGGGTTAATATTAGTTGAGTGTTTGTCAGCCAGGACTCAACTGTTAAAAAGGATTCTTGTGTTAGATTTTGAAGTTCTTGAAGAGAGGAAGCAGACATATCACTGTTGAGTCGTCTGCATATTGAATGACAGAGCCTTGTGGGGTTCACATGTGGAGATTATTTGTAAATATTGAGAATAGTAGTGGGCCTATGATAGAGGTTTGGGGACCCCCTAGGGTCACTGGCAGTAGGGGTGAGAAAGTATGTTGCCAAGAAACTGCTTGCTGGCATCCAGTAAGGTAATCCTGGAACCAGGCAAGTGTAGAATTACAAAAGTTTAGTTTGGAGAGGACATTTAAAAGTTTAGTATGAGAAACCATATCAAAGACTTTTGATAGGTCAAGGAAGATGGATAATACATAATTATTGTTGTTCCTGTGATAGTTTACAGTGTTGGTAAATGACCTTAGAGTGGTTTATGTGATATGACATGATTGAAAGCCGTGACGAGTGTTTATTCATATGCAGATAATCAGTAACATGCATGTGAATGACCCTCTCTAGTATTTTAGACAGTGGTGATAATATTGTGACTGGGCAGTCGTTAGTCAAATCTGTTGAAGAATCACCTTTGTGGAGAGGTAGAAAGTGACAGGTTTTCCAAATGGGAGGGACTTGTTGTTCAGCTATGGATCTGTTGATAAGAATTGATATAGGATAAGCTATTCCATCTGGTGTCAGTTTTAGGAACTCAGCAGGTAAGTTGTCTGCAGCTAATGAAGTGGATTTTAGCTTTTCAACAGTTGTTTGATTGTGTCAGTGGCTACAGTTTGCAGGGAGAATGTTGATTTAATATTGGGAGAGGCAGTGGTAGTTTTGATAGGTGAAGGGGATTGATACTTTTATAGTGCTATGATGGTTTCAGTAAAGTATTTATTAAATTGTGTAGCAATATTGTCTGACTTATTCGTAGTGGTGTGGGGTAGGGTGTACTGATTTTGCCTGGTAGAAGTATATTGTTTATTGCTGACCAGAATTTTTGCAGAATATTACGGTGCTCTGACTGGATTTCTGAGTAGAAATTTCTTTTGTCTTGTTTAATTTGCCTCTTTGTTTGTTTCTAAGTTGTCTTGTAGAGTGGGTTGGTGCCTTGTTTTATTACAAGTTATAGTCAAAAAACACACCAAATGCTCCCCAAAGGCAACAAGGAATTCTCCTCAGATGAAGCAAACAAACAATCTAGAAGCACTGCTGTAGCTGCAAATTCTTTATTTTCACTTTGTCATCTGGTACCTCTGCTCCATAAGCCTTCTAAGGAATGAACTTGATACTAAATAATCAGCCTTTTTATACTCCGTAAATGAATGTGTTAACTATTTAATTACATTCAATTAATCCTACATTTAAATTCATATATAATTTTACCAACCAAATTTAAATGCATCATTAATGGGTTTTGAATGCAACATTGTGGAGTGTATTTTTGAAGTGTGATATAATTAAAATAATGAATCAATGTTATGAAAATTTAATATTTATTATAAGAAAGTAATAATTTATAAAGGAAAGAAAAAATGTTGAATGTATTATGTAGGAAGAATGTATTTGATATGTTATGGATAGATTTAGTGGTTGTTAATGTGTGTTGGTGCTTATTGTGGGGATACATCTTTAAATTTGGTTGGTAAAATTATATATGAATTTAAATGTAGGATTAATTGAATGTAATTAAATATTTAACACATTCATTTAGGGAGTATGGTGGCCACGGTGGTGCAGCAATTAGCGTTGTCGCCTCACAGCAAGAGGTTCCCTGGTTCGATCCTCAGCTGGGGTGCCTTCTGTGCAGAGTCTGCATGTCCTCCCTGTGGTTGCGTGGATTTCCTCCGGGTGCTCTGGTTTCCTCCCACATCCCAAAGACATGCTGTAGGTGGATTGGACACTCTAAATTGGCCCTAGGTGTGAGTGTGTGTGTGTGCCTTCTGTGGAAGATTGGGTGCCGGGCTGGCAACTCGACACTGTAAAACCTCACTGCCAATTATGAGCAGACATGTGATCCGCTGTGGTGACCCCTAACCGGGAAAAGCCGAAAGAAGAAGAAGAATTAATTTAGGGAGTATAAAACGGCTGCTTATTTTGTATCAAGTTCATTCCTTAGAAGGCTTATGGAGCAGAGGTACCAGATGACAAAGTGAAAATCAAGAATTTGCAGCTACAGCAGTGTTTCTAGATTGTTTGCTTGCTTTATTACAAGTTACCCAGACATTGTCTCTAGATTTAAATAGCGAGTGTGTTTCTTTTGTTATCCATGGGGCATACTTAGATTTAGCATGTATATATCTGTTGGGGGTCTGAGAGTTTAGGATGGATAGGAAGGTGGAGTTGAAGTAGTCAATAACTTCCTGTAGCAGTAGCAGTTTCAATGGTGTCCAGTTACAATGTCTGAGTATATCTATAAGATTGTCGGGGTTCAGATGTTTTCCATTTCTTATTTGTTTAAATGTGGCTTGTTTAGATGGGTTAGTTCATTTCCTAATTAAATAAGTTGGGAAGTGAACACTGAAACTATCTGGTAGACAGCCAGTGTGGGAATAGAGGGCTGGCCTATTTGTTAATATCCAATCTAGAGTGGAGTGTTTGTTGGATGGCTTATTAAGCCTAGTGGGTGACTGGATGAGTTGAGTGAAGTCGGTCAGGTTGATGCAATTTGTGGGGTTTGGGGGGCTGCAGTCTAACCAGCCTACATTGAAATCACCCATAATGATTGTTTCCTGAGATAATGTTTTACTGCTCCAGTGTAACACATTTTCTAGTGTTTGGATATTATCCCTGGTGGCATATAGATACTTATTATGTATATATGTTTCTTGGAGTTAATGTTTAGTTTGGCAAATATTAATTCAGCATTTTTAAGGTTCAGAGTTTTTTTATCTAATGTTTCTACAGAGAGGTGTTTTTTAAAGTGTAGGGCAACACCTCTTCCTCTTTTACTTATTCTATCCATACGTATGATATTATATCCTGGTGGTAGTATTTCATTGCTGATGGTGGTAGGTTTTAGCCAGGTTTTGGTGAGAAGTACAATATCAGGGGAGTAAAGGGAGACGCTAGCATGCAGCTCATGGATTTTATTGCTGACACTTCTTATATTAATATTTAATAGTAGAATATCAGATCTGTCACTAGGAGGGATGATTGTTGCTTGAGTACTTTTCATTTGTATGTTGAGTACGGTTCACAGGTTGGGTCAGAGTTTGGCTGTGTGTAGCTACTAAGAGTTAGTTTGGACACTATGTTGACTAAAGTTTTCAAGAATTTGACTATGTGTTTATCATATTTCTGGGAGATGCTAGGTATGTTCGGATGAGGAAGAAGGAAAAGTTGTGTATGGTATATGGTTGAGTTATTGAAGATGGAGCTACATATGGGGATGTTTACTGGCTTCGGTGTTAGGGGGTAGCTATTACAGGTGGAATGGGAATGGGAAGGTTCATTTAGCATGGAATGGTAAGAGGTGTTATATGCTGCTAATATTAAAAGAATCAGAGTGGTTGTCAGTAAGTGCAGCTGGGTCATGAACTTTATAGAGGGTTAAAAGATTGTGGCTTTATTTGTTATTGGAGGTATTTTAATGAGAGACATTTTAGCTAAATTGGTTTAGGTGAGGGTGTGTTGACTATAGTTGTAATTGGAGTGGGAGGGGTTAGAAGATTAGTTCTGAGATGTAGTGTTTTGATTGGATGGTCTCTCAAGTGGGTGTGCCAAGAGATGGGACAGATCAACAAAGTTGCTGCATGCAGATGATGTGGTGTTATAGGCAGACTCTGGGTAAGAACTTCAGCAAAGTGTGGGAATGAAATGCAAAATTGAAGGCACATGAAATGAAGCTGAGTACAGATAAGACAGTTGTAATGGTGGCAAATGGTGGAAATCAGAAGAAGCTGAGAATTGAGATAGAAGTGAAAATAGTAGAACAGGTTAAAAGTTTCAAGCAACTGGGAGGTGTGGTTGAGAAGAAGGGAAGTCTGAATGAGAAGGTCAAACCTAGAATCAGAGGGGCTACAGCCAACTAGCACAGAGTATCAGTTGTAACATATGACAGAAGAATGGCAAAGAAGCTGAAAAGAAGGTGTACGAAATGGTGGTGTGACAAGTATTACTGTGTGGTACAGAATCCTGGGCAGTTAAGGCAGAGCAGTTTAAGAAGCTAGAGGTGATGGAGATGACATGCCTGAGATGGGTGCTAGGATGCACACTGTGGAACAGACTAAGAAATGAGGACATAAGAGGCTGAAGTAGCTCCAGTTACATAAAAGGTCTAAGAGAACAGATTGCGGGGGTTTGGGCACATGTGCAGAAAAGTAGAAGACAGTCTGGTGAAGAAGATTTGTGACAGAGATGATGCCAACAGGAAACAAGGGTGTCCATTAAGGAAGTGGATGAACTGTGTGAGAGAAGACCTGCAACAGTCAGACATGAGTGTTGAAGAAGGTAGGAAAGTGGTGTTTAAAGAGGTGGTGACAGTTGACACCCTGACCCCACATGAAATGTGAACAAGGGAGTTGATGATGATGATGATGGTGGTCTGGCATCCAGTAAGGTCCAGGATAGGTTCTCCCTTCCCTGTTAACCTGAAATGGCTTAAGCAGGAAACCAGAGAATGTATGAATGAATAAACAAAAACCTTTATTGGCATGCAGACCAACAGGAAATTGATTGTAGTTGAAAGAAACATGCCAGTTGCTCAGCTTAAATGATTTTCATTTGTGTGAAATAAATTGGAGTATTTAGTCTCTTGACTGATATGTCAGTATGAATCAAACTTGAAACTGTCCCTGATTTTTCCTCATGTTTTTGATCTGTGCTTTCATAACACCTGTGGTTTTCTGATAAGCCATCTGAGTACTGGTGTTACTAAATGGGGGTGGCTGTGGATGAAAGCAATTTACCCTCTTGTTTGCTCATTTTAAAGTCTGACATTTTAGTACTAGTTTAAATTTGTAACAAAATGCATTGGTACATTTATTTTCTGGTGACAGTGGGAAATAATGTTGAAATTGGCCCAATTTTACAGAATATATTGTTTTTTGGGGGGGTCATTAAATTTGTGTTCTTCTAGCAAATAACTTAGGACTGCAGGTACTGAATAAGGTGGGTGACTGTATACTTACCTTCTTGCCATTTGTTAATTTAAAATCTGGTTTTAAATGACTTGTGAGCATTTATATGAAATAAGTTGGAATGTTTATTATATGCCTACTGATGATGTAAAAACAAATTTGAAACTGTTTTTCATTTCACAGAATGTCCCTGACATTGCCTAATATTTTTGGTTTGGCAAGTCAATATAGTGTTGTTAATAAATAAGGGGGGGGGTGGCTGTGCATGAAACAACTCGCTATCTTGTTTGTTTCTTTTAAAGTGTGTTTTATAGGTCTAGTGTGAATTTGCATGAAATACCTTTTAATGCATATTCTGTGCAACTGCTTATATGAAATGCAATTAAAAATGCCCCTGATTTCATAGAATATCCTGGACTTTATTTCAAGTTTTCAGTATGTGACTCATAAAATGTGTGCTTTTCTAGCAAATTATTAAGGATTACAATTTCTAAGTAAAGGGTGGCTACAGATGAGCGCTTGTGTGAAACAAAGAGAAACTGTCTTAGATTTCACAGACTGCCCAAGACTTTGCCTCATTTATATGGTCTGTTCCTCATACAGTTTGTGCGCATTGTGGAAAATTATTGAGGACTGCCGTCCCAAACAGATGGGGAAATGGCTACAGTTGAAATCACCTTACTGTCTTGTAGTTTTCTGAGTTTAAAGTCTGGCTTTATAGGATGTGTATGTATTTGTGTGAAATACATTAGAGTATGTATTCTGTGACTACTGCTGGTGTAAAATGTTGAAGTTATCCTTGATCTTTTACAGAACGTCCCTGATATTGCCTCATATTTTTGGTCTGTTCTGGCAAATCGAGTATTGCAGTCATTAAATGATAACAGGCATTTGACTTTTCAGACTTCATATCCAGCAGAAAATGCATGCCAATGCAAAAACTGTTATAACAGAAACTTATAAACAATGAACAATATTTAAAATATGTCCCAGATTTTGAGCCTTTATCCCTTATTATATTTTACATTATTCTTGATTCTTGCACTAAGAGTTTGAGTGGTCAGTGTGGTTTGCAATACTGGTGTGAATTTATGTAAATCAAGTTAGAATACTTTGCACTGACCATTTTTATTACAATCAGACATTTGAGATATAGAGAGGCAAATGTCTGCAACTGATGGGCATAGACATTAGTGGATTATGATGACAGCAGTTCATATGGTCTTACATCTGGAAGGTGAATCCAAATGAACATGAGCATTTATGCATGGGTCAAAAAAGAGGAGCCGTTATTTGAAAGCCACCCAGTGATAGAAGATACATTAGTCTGCCACTGGCTGGACTTCAGCATTATACACTGCCTTTATAAGATTGTTGGCAAATAATGCATTGGGATATTTATTGTCTAGTGGCTAGCTTTATTTAAAGTTAACAGATCTGTATTGTTCAATAAATTAAAAACCATTTATTTCCATCTGGGTAAGGGGCACTGTTTTGAAACTGTCAGATAATTCAGGATTGCTTACTTTTCCCTGACAATTTAACAAACTACATGAACAAAATCATTAATTTCTGTATTCCTACTTGTGAGTCTTTAGTAGTGCTATAAATTATTTTGTAATTTGAGCCTAAAAGTATTAAGCCATTCTAAAGTTTCCACAAGACAATATGATGTATTATAAATCCAAAACAGGATTAAAAGAAATTGCCATAAAGTATCTGCATAGGTGAAAAAAAGCGGAGGTATTATGTACAGAAAACTCTACTGGCGATCAAATATGGCATGTAATCTGATATCACATAATGTACTTTGCTAGAATGAATTTTAAATATTGTATGAATGGATCATTTTAGATACAATTAAGGGTAGTCAATGGAATCTTAATTAATATTTTTGCAATAACTTAATATGAAAATATGTTTTTGTTAGCATGCCCTGCAAATACAGTACTGATCATTTCTTTTTCCAGAGTTTCTTTGCTTTTTGACAAGCCAACTTGCATCATGCGTGCGTGTGTGTGCGTGCATGCATGTGCATGCTTGCGTGTGTGTGAGTCTGTGTGTGGCATGCACAAAATTTTCTGAATCCTTCTCATAACACATGATTTTTGATGCTGTCTATTACAGAGAAAACAATACTATGTGACCAAAATACTACTGGCATCAACTATTTAAAAAAAATAGGACACACATCTTAAATTTCCACTTTTTAGAAGCAAAAATAAAATGACCTTGTGTGATAGAATTTTTCAATACAGTTCATCAATGTGTGATAGAATTTTTCAATACAGTTCATCAATGTCTATAGATTTTTACATACTGTCATTTGACAATGTGCTTATACTTTCCATAATGTTTTAAAACGTGTTTCTGAGTAACATCCCACATTGATACTGGAAGCAGGAACAGTTGTGAGCTATTTTGTATTCAGATTTATGTTAATTAGATGTCCATTTTTTGGTTGGGTTTACCTACTTTTCAAGGGCCTTTGTTCCTATTTTCAGTGTCTGAAGGTTGCAAGGTATGATGCAAGTGGACACTAAGAGACTCAAACTCCAGTCTGTGGAATATATCCACTACTCTTCCCCATCAGGCAGTCAGTCACATTCCTAGGGTTGATTCCCATACCTCTCAACATGTAAGATTTAGGCATCACACTATGATTTTGATCCTCAGATTTAGCCTTGCTCTTCCTAGATTTACTTTGTTCCTCATAAAGCCACACCTGGTAATGGAGAACTAACTTGTATTAAATATAAAAATAAAGTAAGCCAATACAAAGATTCCTAGTCACTTCCAATATAGGATGTAGAATAGGAACAATGTCTGCTGTTGACAATCAGAAAGTGTTCCTCTTTCTGACCCTCTACTATGATTTGTAAGGGTCAGTGATATGATTTTTGATATTCAGAGGTTGAGCGGTATGCTGACTCACTTGTCCCCAAATTTCTGGGTCACTTTTCTTTTTTTAACCAAACCCAAAACAAACAAACAAATAAATACTTTATTCTACTCTCCCCACACATATCTTCAGTATCAATGGTATATATAATCTATACTCCTAGTCATATGAAGTCACTAAGATGCACATAACTCTGTGTTTAGTATTTTCTAAAGAAGTGATGGTAGTAAAATGTACTTGAATACTAACATTACAGTGTCTCATGTACCTCGTGTTTACATTCCTCTCCCTAATCCAGTCCCACAAGTCCTAATTAATTAAAAATTCAGTTTTGCCTTTTCATTTCAAAGTACTATGGGGAATTTGAATGCACTCCGATAAAACACAATGTTGTGAGCTGCAGCATTCATATTTTCTCTCAGAATTGTCTGTGTTCTTCCACAAAGCTGTTGGTGGTTGTTATATTTGCCCCATTTTTATTCACTAGTTCACATCATTTTGTTGAACAGAATCGTGGTTACAATTGTCCCTGATTTTGTAGAAGTTTTGACCTCATATTTTTGGTTTCTTACTCCAGAAATTGTTCATTTTCTGGTAAATCACTGAGGATTAGTCAAGCAATAATGCATCGGATCTCCATACTTGTAGTTCTTTACAAAATGAAGGTCGATGAAAGACATGTCACTCTGTTCACATTCTAATAAGAGTTTTTGTGTGTTTGATTCTTGGGCAAAGAAGCTACACAGGAGGTTGAAATAGGCATACTTTTACTGTAAGATCAAAAAACTGATCATTGGGAACAGTTTGAATTTTCTGTAATATTGTTTGCTTTATCCAGCAGATGGCAGAAGGGACTCACTCTTAAGCATTTGTAGTATGCCAGTTACCACGAATCCTTACGGTAATGCGAGTTTCCCCTCCAGGTTCTTCATAAATAAGTCCTGCAAATAGCAGTCATAAGAAAAGTCAGACTTCTCGAAGTAGCGCATGCCCTTCCATCCCATACCTCTATCTATCTATCTATCTATCTATCTATCTATCTATCTATCTATATATATATATATAGAGAGAGATAGACAGATAGATAGACAGATAGATAAAGATGGTTGTATTGCCATTGTTTTAATTAAAACTGCGATTCCTGTAAAGGTTAAAGAACAAGTGTTATAGGAAGGAAGAATGGAGAAAGAACGAAGACAACCATTTGGGAAAGTGCCTATTAAGTGAACACCTTCCCCCACCAAAGACAAAAAAATGCCACCAAATAAGTGTTTAGTTTGTCCTTTGTATTATACCTTATGGTATAGACGCACACGCGTCGTGCAGAGCAAGGCACAAGCTCTGTTCAGTGCAAAGCACACAGGTGTGTTTGACTGTGGCACGCCGTCCGCAGTAGTACCAGTAGTAATAGCAGCAACAGATTATCTGTTTCAAATGTCTAAGTAACCCCATCAATGCAAAAGAACGATGTTTTTTTTTCCTCTGGTTGTAATGTATACTGGCTTGCAGCGTACCTCCCCAAATTTCTTTGGTCAAGAGTTCGGGCCAAAGCCAAAAATAAATTGGTCAAAATCTCCAAATTATGGACAACTTTAAATGTTCTAATTCACTTCAAAAAGTTAGTAGAAAACCAGGTTTTGCATGAACATGCATTACCTGAACAATATGAAGCTTTAAACTATTATGTTTGGCATTACCGATTAACAATAATCCCCAGGTACCTACCAGAAATTCATATTTTTACGACAGACAGCCAGGGCAAGCATGTGATGCATTGCTCGATCAATGATTTTTTGCAATACCAGGGTGTTGGAGTATGGTTTCTTTTCCACGTTTGCTGACGCATGAATTGGGGCTACCTAATTCGAAATATATAAATCCAACAGAGCGTGCCATCAACTGGAGCAGTTCCCAGTTTATTTCCAAATTACTCGGTATTGTAGATTTTTTGTTGTTAGTGTTATTTCTTATCATAGTTAATTGTTTCAGCAGTAGCACAGCAGTTATGTTTTCCTTACAATACTTGTGTATATATTTTAGGAACATTAGACAATATGTTTTGCCCTAAGGTAACAGCACATCGGATTTTACCATGCTTTCTGAAAAAAAAGTATTGCCTAAATATGTTGCTACAACTCTAAAACGCCTTTCTATTAGACAGAACTTGGGGGAGGAGGGCTTAATAACGAGAAAGGTTTTCACCTAGAAGTGCAAGATAATTCACTACCGGCGTATAAACTACACTTCGCAGACCAAGACATTTATTATAGCTTGCCTACACTCATGACCCTGGGTGCAACAGGACTACCAGAACCCTTTTAAATGTTCTTTCAATCTGCTGAGGCTAACTATTGACAAATACCTCGAAGGGTGAATAGGTATCACGTCTCAACAATGTCCAGTAGGTGTGGTTTACATTATCCACTCAGAACTTTTGCTTGTTTGCAACGTGCTGGGTCCAGCTCCCGGTGATGGACAGAAGACACGTGTCTGCACAATGGGACACACGACTGACCTGTGGCAGCTCAACCAACTTTTATCTAAGTAAAAGAGCAGTTTCCAGATCGCCCACAAGCAGCTGTAATTCTAAACCTTAGGTTATTAAAGTACAATGCATTTACTCACATATGTCTCCAGTGGCACAGCCCGTCCGTTAACAACAAATTCAGTTTTTGAATTAGTTGCCCCACATAGCTAACACAAGCTGCTCCTTGCAACAGAGTTGTGATTATTTTGCTGTGTTGCATCCCCGATTGCTAAGCAAGAGAAATTTGTTTGCATTTTAATATTTTATCCACATATAATTGATTCAAACACAACATAACGAGTGCAAATGAATAATAAAGCGTTGAGAGTGGTGAATCACGTTGTGGAGAATGAAATTACTTTACGTTAAACTTGTTTGTTTTATACATTGGCAAAACAAATATGAGTGTGATTAGAGTATACATGCTTCCACTTAACGACCACATCAAGTAGCGACTGGATGTACTGGGCAAAAGAACATTTGTGAGAACGAAAAGACCGCAGAGTGAAATACTGATGTTACCTGAAATAGTATTTGCACATATTCTGACTACATGTTTTAACTATAAAATTAAAAAAGTAGCTGTTGCCCATATCGGCATTGACGTGAAAATAAATCCTCCAAACAAGGTAGTAAAGCTGGCATCATTCAATGCCCACTTCCTAAAAAGATGAGTGTGACTTAAAACATATTTTATTACTAATCTATATTGTTTTATTATTTCTACAGTTATTATAAGAGGCGTATATAGACCTGGTACTGGTATCCCTTTTAATGTCTTTGTGTTTTCTGAGTTTTCTCGGTCTGGATTTGCATCCGGAGTCATGGACGCTGTCTGCCCACATATTGTTGAGTCTATCTTCTCTTAATTCATTATTTCTGCTTTTCAGTCTTTTGCCTCCCATCTAATCTCGGGCTGTTACCACCCACTGCAAGCCCCCCTCTACGAGGCGTTTCTGGGGTGTTTCAATACAAACTGCAGCGTCCAGTTGTCATATTAATTATTACACTGAGTAATGACTGAAATAGTCAAAATAATGGGTGGCTGGGGGATGGGGTTCAAGTGAGGCCTTTTTTTCAAAGATCCGGCAAAGAAGTCTTGCAACAAAGCTCTAATTGGGCGCAAGGAATACTCTGACAAGGCATGGAAGATAGGTTTCATAAAGCCGAGCAATTGTAAAGGGGGAAATGTTTGAATAGACCCCACGCTTCTTTTCTAAACTCTCTTGCTGCGAAAAAAGAGGTGGGGGAGGGCTGCTTCTTGAATACTAGCTGATCTTGAATACTATGCCAAGTAGACAAAAATACATTTATTCCGAATATTGTCAACTATTCATGTGCTGTAATAAGGAAATCGTCTGGCTTTGTTTATGGCAGAAGCCCTCTACTTTTATTTATTTTCTTTCTTGAGATTGTAAAACACGCGAGACGATGTTGTGGAGCCCTCAAATGTTGCAAAAGAATTGGTCCCAGTAGAAAGTTTAGAAAATGTTAAAACTTTTGACTACTTGTATAATGCAACATATTCACCGTTTTTAAAATAGAAAGCACAGAATGATGAAACAGAAGCAGTGAAAATTAAAAATAGTAGATCTGAATATGCAAACGATGTGGAGACTTCTTGGAGTTTCTTAAAGACTAAATAAAACATCAGAGAAACAGGGGGGCGTGCGCGCTTGCTGGAGAGCAGAGAAAAGCGCGACTATTCTTTTAGGGTCAATACAACTTTGAGCTGCAGGTGCAACACTGAAAGAAGTGAGCTGTATAAAGAAACTCGGTATAATGTTTACACTTAACATGCATAGGATTCACTTGGCTTTTCTTAATGAATGGCCTTGCAGGGATTGATGCTACATGAATCATAAATGTAAAACAACCTTATAAAATGGAGTCTGAATGCATTAAGCGATAGTTGGGGAATTTAAATATGCAACTGACACACTGCTACCGGGAGCACACAAAATGCTAATTACCATTAAGGGCTGGTCTTTAAACTGTCTGAAGTTATTTCAGCACCATGGACTAACTAGGAACTTTTTACATTCCGTGAAAGCCAAGAAATGCTGACGTTCAATATGGTATGGTATATTTAGGATAATATATATAGATAGATAGATAGATAGATAGATAGATAGATATACTGCAGCAAATACACCGATGGGTTAACAAATAATTTGCTTGCTAACATTCCTTTGATATCTGACTTTTTAAGCTGTTTACAACTAAAAAGCGACCGCATGCAAACTCATTCTATCTTACTGTCATTGTCTTTCTCCCCGTCAGTTTTTTTTATATATGATTTACTTATGATTATTTGAGATTCATACTGGGAATATATTCAACTTGCAATAAATGTCCTGTTTCCTGAGTATTGGGAATTTCAAGTAGCACAATAGCATTCTCCACTCCCGTACCTCATTCACAGGCAATGTACAGCAATGTCTATTCAAGCTGTGCCTTCATCACCTGCTTGAGCTGATATTGCAAAAACAGGTGGTCTTTCCACTTAGCTTTTGAAACTACACCACATTCAGGGGTCCAATATTTTGTACGCCAGAATTTAAAGCAATCCTTGTTTTATGCAAGGAAGGCACTTTCCCTCGTCCCTTCAACAACTTCACATTTCAAGAGGGTGGCAACTGTAACATTTGCTATTACGGACCCTTGTGTAGAAATACTGATTGATATTCCATGACAACTGCACACATTTGTGAAGCCCGATGTACCGAGTCTAGGCTGGTTCAGATGCCTAATAATCCTGCGCACAACACTTAGTGCAAGGGTCTAAGAATCCCCTCACCCACACTATTTGCTTTCAAATTCTACTCAGGCTTCCAGTCCAGATGCTAAGGAAATAATGAACTATAGCTATTTACACAGAAACTATGTATGTTTGCCAAACAGCACCCCCCCCCCAAAAAAAAAACCTTTAGACAGAATATCACTTAGTTTAGTATGCATTCACATTAAGCCTAAAATAACGGGCGACTAATTTCCACAATACACGCACCACATGTACATAATTTCACTGTTTGAGATCATTGATTGAGCTGAAGAGAGTAAGGTGATGGTGTCACTGAATGAGCTGAAGGAACTAAGTTGGAGTTGGGGGGTATAGCCCTTTATAGTTTTGCTCAGGACTTGCACTTCCAGACTGTGCACTGCGAATCGACATGTATTTTCAAATAAGTCATAATTTAATTATGGCTTTACAAAAAGACCATTAGTGAACTCCTGTCTTTGCGTCCATCTGTATTTACATGCATGCATATTGTGTGTATGTATGAAACTATGTCCCATGCACTTTTGTTTTTCACTGTCGGACCTTGAGGCATAGTTCTCTTAACTGGAATTAAAACATGTAAATTGTTAAGGCTTTTCAACTCAGCTCTGCACTCCGCCTTTTTCCAGTACTGGTGCTGGTTCTAGGATACTTACTGCTGCTGCCGTTGTTTATTCAGGACTGGAGTGGCACGCGCCCGGCGCACGCATTGCAACAACAAGGCGAGCCGATTGTGAGCATTGCGAGGGGGAGGGGCCCCGCGCCATTCAAAAGACAGCCGTCCTCGCAGTGCAGCAGCACTCAACTGCAACCTGAAGCGTGCTAGGCGCCCTGTGAGCCAAAGCAGTCGCCCAGTCTTACTAACAGTCTCTAAACACGCGAGCGCCACGAGACACCTAGGCGGGCCAACACAACCATCCGTCTCTAACACTCTAAAGTCTTCAGCCATTTCTCCCTCCCTCCTTGTATCACTGCCCTGACTGCCAATGGACAACATCAGCACTGCCAAACTGGAGAACGGAGGCGGACAGCAGCATTTCCTGCAACCTGCCTGTTACTTTACCACAGGGGCACAGGTGCAACTCAGTCCAACAGAACGACAGTCACCCAGCAAGTCCTCGTCCAAACCACTGAAGAGGCAGCGATCAACGTCGCCAGAATTACTTCGTTGCAAGAGACGTCTCAACTTTAATGGTTTCGGCTATAGCTTACCTCAGCAGCAACCTGCAGCTGTAGCACGCAGGAATGAACGAGAGAGGAATCGAGTGAAGCTGGTAAATTTGGGGTTTGCAACCCTACGCGAGCATGTCCCCAATGGTGCAGCTAACAAAAAAATGAGCAAAGTGGAGACACTCCGCTCAGCTGTGGAGTACATTAGAGCTCTCCAACAGCTGCTGGACGAACACGATGCTGTTAGCGCAGCTTTCCAAGCAGGGATGCTTTCACCTAGTGGTGGCTACTCTAATGATATGAACTCTATGGCCGGTTCACCCGTCTCATCCTACTCTTCAGATGAAGGATCATATGACCCCCTGAGCCCAGAGGAGCAGGAGCTGCTGGATTTCACGAACTGGTTCTGAGTAACAGGTGTGTAGAAATGAGTCAAGATGTTTAATATATGTACCTTGTAATGTTTCTGCACTTGTAGAGATTCTAATGCATGCAACTGTACTCTAGACTTACTCCGGTATCCACAGCCTTGGCATTGAGGACGTGTCTTGTGTGTGTAAATACTGAAGAGGAAGCATTTACTAAAGTAGTGGATCCAAACATTATGTATTCTCATATATATATATATATATATATATATATATATATATATATATATATATATATATATATATATACTCCAACTCATTCGTTTAATGTTAATTTTGGTTGTATAGCCATATTCGGGAAAGTTTTTTTTAGAAGTATAAAGGATAAAAACTATTTGGAGAGTACGTGTTTTCGCGGTTGCTATCAGTATTGAACCAATTTAATAATTGCCTATAATTTATGTCAACAACTTCACTGCAAGTGCAATATAATACTTTTACTTATTTATTTATATTACTTTTTGGGGTGGGGGACATCATCCTATAGCAAGGTGTTAACCATATGCTTCTTTTTCTATTGCATTTTAGGGATTTTTTTATTCTACTGGCGTATATACTCCCAGGAGCCATTGTGTGAAGCACAACAGGAACCTTATCGCTGCCTGCACAGCCTTTCTCCCATGGAGAACACTGGACCCGCCGCTTGCACTTGGGCCAGTCTTAAATGCAGCAGGACTAGATAATCACAACTGTTCTGTGAATAAGTGATATGCTGCTGCTCTGATAAAGAAACTCTGCCTGGAAGGCTATAGACAAGTCTTCACCAACAGGTGCTTTTCCAACAGAGACAGTGCGTTGGGTGACGTGACACCAATCCATCAGCTTCAAACACCTTGTGTTAGCTAGCAGACACCTGACAGATGAACATAGAGAAGTCAACGTGTTGGATTATTTTCATCAGTTTCTCATCTACTTGACTGAACAGTTCTCTGCTTCCAAGCTATACTATGCTGAATCAATGAACTTTATAGAATATCCCTTCTTGAATACAGTTATGTTTTATGATATAATGCTTCCAATATTGTGGATTTTTTATTATAAGAATAATCTATTTGTATTAAACCTAACCAGTTTGGTATATATTAAGATATTTTTGTATATAAGAGAGACAAAAGATTTATAGAGATTTGTACAGATGTTTTACTATGTGTATATCTTGATACTTTATTAAGTAATGCTTATTACCTCTGCATATTTAGACTTGTAGTCTATATTGCTTCGCAACTGCCATTTTTATTAAGTGTTTTGTGTAAAAAGGCACTCCTTAAATATGTGTGTGCATGGAGAGAATGAATGTGGGTGGCTGGAATTTTCAAAAGATGTACTTTAGCACCGACGTGTCTTATATCATTGGAACTTTTGTTAATGTATTAATATTACTGAACGCTGTTCAGAATGAACAAAAGTTTATGCAGCTATTGTCCAAAAGCAGGCTGATGATCCTTTGTTCATTGCTGCCTTTTTTAATTTAAAATGAAACAACTGCCTTGGGTTTCTTACTATTTTATTACAAACTGACAAAGTCATGTATAACTATGTTTTTCTACACTTTAGTTTCGTAATAAAACATTCTAAAATCAATTTCCCACTTCTTTTGGAGTCTGAATTTGATGCACAGATGAGCTCAGTGACTGACTATGTAATAAGTATGACTCTACAAAGTAACTTGGTTCTAGTTTATCACTGCTTGTATTAGGGACGATGGCATAACTGCCAGTATTAATATTAACACTTTGCTTCCTAGGGTGTAGATAGGCATACCCACCGCGGGTACATTTTTTTTTTCTGAGGATTCTCAGAAAGTAAAATCCAAACAGCGGAATATGTTTAAAACTGTCTGTAAACTGTTGCCTACTGTACAATGCCATACTGGGCATGCTTTCTTGAGAGGAATGCACATCTAAATAGCATTTTTATGGTAATTAAGTGGAACCAGTTGAAAATGAATGCCTTTTTTAAAGTGCATTGGGCAACATTTTGAGAGTTGAAAATATTTTTTTAACGACAGGTAGGTGGTGGTGTATGTGTTGGGGGGCACAGCAGCATATGGTCTGAGTATAAAATATACATTTCTGGCCACATTTCTGTTTGCTTCTGTTGTATGTATCTGATATAACCAAAACATTGACATTTCTATCGAATTTCTTGTATATAGTTCGACGAGGAAAGTAAATTATGGACTACGTTAAGTTCTCGCTTAGTAATTTAGCATTTCAAGAACTCATTTCTCTATAAAACTTCTGCTTTTAAATTAACCGAGTTTCCAATTAATTTAGTTAGGTCGATTAATTAAGCTGTGGTAAGGGACTTTTTGGTGAGGAGTGGTAGAATAATTACTCCAGTATAATGCATTTTTGTGTAAAACGCGTGATCTGCGTATAAAAATACCCAATTACCAAGATTTAAAAATAAATTCATGTGGTTTTGGCTGGCCTGCTTGTTGTCAGTTAGCAAGGACGTGACGAGAATATCAGTCTCATGTTTTGCCTGCAACTTTTACTTGCTGTCCAGCAGAATTGCTTGCAAATTCCATTTGCGTGTGCCCAGTCAAGCGGAAACCCAGACCTTAAATGCAGCTTACAAAGCCCCTTAACAATGGCCAGGGACTTAATGTTTCTTTTGGAGTCAAAATAGAGGCACTGTATGGCTGAGAAAAGTAGGTCCTACCATTAATTACCCACAGTGCGGCAGTATGAGATGCTCGTTGTGGGTTGAGCCCAGTTTGTGGGTTAGAACGGTGTTTTATGGATGAAAAGTATAATAGGAAAGCACTCATTTTATTCTTAGAAAGTACTACTGCCGGTTTAATGACTGCCGTATATTTTGGTAAATACAGAAGTGGACCACGTTCCTTTGATGTTTAAGTTCTCCACTCTGTAGTAAAGAATTAAACACACACACACACACACACACACACACACACACACACACACACACACACACACACTTTTAGCAGAGCAAGTATTGTGTTAAATAATGCTTCAAAATACCACTTCACGGGTGTGTAACTCTTTGCTGATTTCTCACATATTAGAATCAAATTGGTATAATGTTTAAGGTGTTTACCTTATGAACACAAGGTGCAGGGTTTGATTTTGACATATGATAATTAATTGACTAGGCTTAAAATGGCCCTAAAGGGCTAGCCTAGTACTAATCTATGAACCTAAATATTGCATGGCTGTGATTATAACATCATGATGTTGTTCCTTTAGACCCAATGGGTCTATTTCCCCTTACGGATAGGTAGCCAGCTCATTTTGGGATGGGAGATTTTATCTACACTTACTAAAAGGTAAAGTTGGAGTTAAGCTGCTGTTTGCCAAGATGTAAGCAAATACCCTTAAATAGGCAAAAGTACACAATTTTTCTGGAGATGGGGAGCATGATGGGGGGGGGGGGTATGTCATTGCATCTGCTCTGATCGCTTAGCAACACAGCTCATTTCTTACATGGCTTGGGGAACCATTCTTTCGAAGTGACAAGAGCATTCACTTTAGTGTTAGACCAAGTCCGTAAATCAGCAACTAGTATTTGCTGTACACTTTTTAAAGAGACTATAGTGTCAACATATAAGATAGCTAAGACTCCTTCCTGTGTTGCCTAATCAACGTTTGCTGGTTGGTATCCAAATCATTTCGGTATTTCTAAAACTTACATTTAACGTCAGTATAGACTTTAATAGATTAAGAACACCAAGTTGGGGATACTTTTTCCTTTTGGATAACTGATCTGCAAATCTGCATGGTTCCTCTTTCTAACTTTCTTTCATACCTCGCTACTGTCTAAATATTTGCCTTATATTTCTGTTCTGTTGTTCATAAAATGTGTGTTTTTCTCCACCAGTGAAGACTGCAGTCATTAAACAGGCTTCACATCCTTCAAAATGCATTGTAATGCAGAACTTCTTATTCTAGGAACTTTCTAAGTTTTTAAAAGCAATATTTAAAATTATCCTTGATTTTGTGGTTTTGCCCCCACCCCCATTATTTTTGGCCTTGTTCAGATTTCTTGCACTTAGACATTGAGAGTATTGTTTATGAAGATATATTACACTGGAATATGGAAATTTACAAAGTGGTGTGTCCTTTCTGCATAGCAGTTGCTAACATAAACTTACATTAACATTGGTAAGATAGCACACTTGATCTAGCAACAGAAACAACAAAGCTTATACAAGCCCTATAAACTCAGGTGTACAAATTTAAAGGAACACCTGTCTACTACCTGATCAATTAGGCATTGTGGGCCCCAGGTACTGTTAAAAGACCATTTTAAGTGGCTTTATTTTGGGGAATGTAGTTGAGGGCTTGGCTGACACTGTTGCCAAATGGTTAAGATGAGAAACCCCTTTGATTTGATTCCCAGGCTTGCTAGATACCATGTGCGATTTTGACAAAGCATTTTTTTTAAATTGTACCTGAGCTCACCTGGTAGAAGATGCAGTTATGCTCAATTGGGAAAAGAAAAATGCATACTCTCAAGATGGTTAATGAAAATGAGGAATGTCAGAGATGGAGACAGTTTGAAAACTAGTCTTTTGAATGTGTCCCATTTAGTTTTTAATTCAAAATTTATCAAAACACACTTCCCCATCTCAGTTTAGAAAATGAATTAGGGAGCTCCTGGGTATGAAGCACTTTGAAAATCATGCTTGAGTTCCAGTGTTTGCAGGCTAAGCACGGTATATCGGTTCTTGTTGAGGTGTACTGCATGGGGTTTTAGGGTGACAGGCTGGCCCCTTAATGATTAAAAGTTAGCCTATGTGATTCCAGTATGAGCAGCATGGCATAAACTGGACATGGAGCCCATGCCAGAATGGCCTACCAAAGATAGGCTTTTCTAGATGATTCTATTCATCTGTACAACTTGATGGCAGCAACCACTAGACCAGAAACATCATTACTTGCTGGATGTTATTTAAATGACCTTCAGTAAGGCATGTAAACAGTTGCAGCAGAGAAAACTGGTTTAGAAGGAGACTTAGATGGGGATAGGGAAATAATATACTGCTTGGTTGGTTGAAAACTGGGCTGCCTTGCAGGGAGTAGAGAATTTTCTTGAGAGAGGGTCTTTTCATTCCTCAGACTCAAGAGCCCAGTTTTGGTTCCAGTATTTTTCAGTATCTTTGTGGAATACATGAGATTAGTCAGTGACTTTGGGAAACTTATTTGAAAGACACCACAGTCAGAGCAAAGGTTGATAAGGAAGCCTTAACCCTTCAGAGAATGTATTATTATTATATTTGCTTGCTAATGCAATGAATAATTTTAACTGATGCCTGTGTGTGTGTGTGTGTGTGTGTGTGTGTGTGTGTGTGTGTGTGTTTGAGCGTGCCCACATATGTAAATGGGAGGGATTAATACCATACACTGTTGCATAATGTATGTGTGAATGCCTGCAATATCAAAGTAGATTGGTATAAAGTAACATGCTCAGATGTAGATAAGCAATGAAGATGTAAAGATTAAATCAGAGATGTACAAGAAGGAGCTACTGGCATGATAAATTACGTCTCATGGGCACATCACATAATTGTGAATAATGGGTATAATTTTAGGCAATACTGTATATAAAAATGTATATAATAGGCAATTCTACAGACAGACATAGAACCATAAGCAGCTAAATCCTGACAGTCCTTGAGGATATTGTAATACTAAGTATGCTGCGCAAGATTCCACATTTACATGAGCATTCCTTATGGAATTCAGCGTATCAATAAGTTCCAGTATTCAAAACAACAAGATACTATTTCTTCACTTCATAGGTTGATATATGTCAATAAGTGTAATGCGGCTTATAGTACTCGTGATGGAGTTCTTGATGACACAAAATGTAAATGTTAGTACTGAAAGTGAGAAAACCCATTAATCATTGGAGAACTAGGACTAATTTATCCAGGTCAGAGTTAAGATAGCTATGTAAAACACATTATGCTTTCATACATGAAACGTAAACATGTCATTGATTAATCAGGTAATAAGGTGTGTTTTATGACATGTGCTACAAATGTCATGCCACGGAGGGGTGCATAACACAGGTAGTTCAGACTGTCCGATATGCATGCAAGCGTTCCTTGAAGTTTATTTTACATGTGGCGTATTGCAGAGTTCAGTAGAAGGGTGATACCGTACTAGGATCCAGGATCTTTATGCCATTAATCTCCTTTGCTACACACCTCTGGGACCTTTCAAGTTGCCTGATCTGTGTGGATTACTTCATGCAAAGAGGGAACTGCATTCTATAACTAGCCTAATCAGAAATGCATACAGAGGGATAATAACTTGTGTACAGAGAAATGATAACTTTATGCATGCGCTTGTCTAATACAGAGTCATGCGGAATGTGTCTATGTGGGAAGGCATTTCCCAGGATGCCACTACATGATCATGCATGGCACCATGCCTGGGTGTTGGGATTACCCTGCAGTGCATTTTTATTGTGGAATTTCTAGCCCTGAAACAGGCATTGTGGATGCATTCTGAGGTTAAGACATACAACCAATCATTGTTTCTCATTTTGTCCAACTTTATGATTCACAACAATATTATTTACTAGTCAGCGAATCAACAACACAGTCTATATATGTCCTCACCTTTAAAAGAGCCAACATTACTACAGACTGGAAAAGAGTTTGAAGGGGGTCTGCACTCACACATGGGAGTCTTATATTCCATAAGACAGTCTCTAAATATACTAAACCTGAGGCTGCACAATCTCGAAGTGAACAATAATTTGTTTTAGCAACAAAAAGTGACAACTGACTTTTTCACTCAACCTCAGAGTCAGTACACACAACTTCTTCAACAAATCAGGAAGATGCTAACCGAATTCTCAGCAGTCTGCCTGATTACTAAATCATGAATTATTTATTTAATATTGATAATATGAGACCCAGTTAATTATTAATTAACCATCCAAGGTAGGTAGCAGGCACACGAGGCGTGCCTTCAAGTGCATAAAGATATAATCCAAAAAATGTCATGTTTATACAGATGAAAGTTGTATCTCTCTGCTAGTACTGTCTGTGTAGGGTATATTGCAATCATCATTTGTGGTTAAAGTGAGCACCAGCATTACTTGTGTGGACAAGAAGATGAATGAGGAGGGTATGCCACATGCACATGTATGTGTGTGCTGTACACACTGTCACTTGCTTGTCTATAACATGCATACTGTACCTTTACTCACTAAAGAGGTGTCCACATGCTGTAGTGCTTTTGTTGGATGTCTGATGCAGATGATTTATGAACCCAGTATGTGCAGTATTTCAGATTCACATGCACACAACCACACACACACACACACACACACACACACACACACACACACACAGACAAACACACACACACACACACACACATGCACGCACGCACACACGCAAACACACACAGAAGACCTGGCAGAAACAAAGAAGCTATAATCACTAGTAAATTAAATGTACTTATGAATTTAATCTAGTATGTGATGTACATTACTTCAGATGACATAATGTAAAGTGACTATTCCTATCTTGTATATTTATTAGAATTAAGTGTATTTTTTATTCTTCTCTTCTCATTCATAGTTATTTTTTAGTATTTTAACTTCCTTTCTTTGTTTAATTATGCTTGAGATATATTGGAGTGTTACTATTGGAGCTTTTCTCCCCGGGCCTCTACTGAAAATGAAATATATCCAGTTGGACTAGCCCGGTCAACAAATGTAAAATAAATACATAAAATAAATGTTCCATGGGTTTGCAGGTAATCCATCAAATCTCACTATGCTTCAATTCCATCTTTCAAAATAAAATACATCAAAAGATAGAATTATCGAAAATATTGAAAAATCTAAATGTAACTATCGTTTTCAGAGAAGGGAAAGCTCCCCTGCACCCCTGACATTAAGGAGTACATCAGCTACCCAGCCCCACTAATTAAACTATATTAACTCAGAGATTGCAGAATACCAGCAAAAAAGTCAAATTTCCTTACCCCAGTAATCTGTGATCTCTTTACTGACAGTACATTTAATGCACTCCCCCTTTGATGTGCATCTTACTAAATCACTTGGATTCAAGTAACATGCACTTTCTAAAGGTGCACTAGAATGACAGTGTGAGAAGCTGTTTCATGATGTATAGAAGCATGATATATAATAAGACATACAGAATTGTGAAGATCAATCCTGAAACACTTTTACTCCATCCCTTGTAGGCGTTTAGAACATCCATGTGACTAGTATGCACAAGATGGTGTTTACCTTAATCTTCAGAGATGTGATCCTTCATGTGGCCAGTGTGGGGCCTTTTACTCCTTAAAATGTCATGCACGGTAGTCTGGATGTAGCTTACAGCTGTCTAGCTTGTGCTTATTGATCCAGGACTTGTTGTCTAGTTCTGGTCTTGTGGCACAACACTGATCTCACTATTTCCATTCTTATGACCTTCTTACCAAAAGTTTCCTAGACAATAGGGATCCAGTAGCATCAATGATTTGCATGTGAGTTACACAAGGTTGCATACATCTCTTACTTGTACAAACTGCCTTACCTTCAGTATGCTTAAAAAACAACTTTTACTTGTTAGTGTTCCATCATGAAAAGGTTTATCTAGTGCTGAGGCTCCATGTCTGGCAGGGAGTTGCATTACAATATTAATTAGCAAACCATTAGGTTTATTTAACCTATACCAATTTTCCAATGCAAACATTGAATTTGCTTGTTTTTTTGTCAACTGGAAACTTATTATACATATACGCTATATATATACAATATGTGGAAATGCCTGATACATGGCACTAGACCTTATGAATGCAACTCTATATAATTTTAAGAGCATATTATTTTAATTTGCATCCAATATTAAATAAAGGTATACTGGCTTTCAAATGCTTCTTTACCCACAAATATAGCTTTCAGCCTCGTCCAGCAAGAATCAGGACACATCCTTAAATAATCAGGGCTCATGCTCAAAACTCAGGAACACTTTAAATATTGATACTAATTCCTTGGTTGACAGAATAGGTTTCTTTTATCTTGCATATGAGGGGATTCAAGGGAAATATTTAATTTTAATGTCTTACATCAACCCATGGTGTTCCATTATGAAAACACAACAGGCAGAAATGCCGAGGCACAATTAGAAATCAATTAAAAATTATGGACAATTTTGCAGTTTAAGATGATGCAGTAATACATCAGTTTGTTGAAATATATCCTGCTGTAGATATACTCCAGTGAGATTACTTTTTATACTCTCAACAAAGCCCACTGAATAAAACTAATAGAGTAAATGATCGTGTCACCAAAAGTTGTTTATGTAGGGTAGCAAAACCCCTTACACCTACAATGCAGGAATCTGTACCTTTACACCTGCTTAACTAACATAACAAACTCCAAGGCTGTTGGATTACATGGAAAGAAGTCCAACAAACTCAGAGTAAACAATTTATCGTATTCCTCTGTCTTGACAAAGCTCAAAGAAGAGTCCAAACAAAAATAACATAAGCCTGGTTAAAAATTACAAATAACACATTATTAAATCAAACATCCAATCAAAATTATATGAAGTGCAATTAGTCTGTCTTCTGCCATTTGGTTGATACTGCTTGAAATTTCAAAATGAAACAGATTTCTTTGTAAAATAGCACATCTTTAATATTCGTCCCCAAACAAATGTTTACCTGTTCCAGAACTGTAGCTTGTAAGACCTTGGGTCCCCATTCTTTTAAAACAAAAATGATCTGCAATTGGAATCTCCACTTTTTGCAAAATGTCTATAACACATTCATGTAATTTTAAATTAAAAGTTCTAGCTGTTTCTCATTTGCAACTCACAAGGATAACTAAGAGCTTAAATCGTAACCTCGGGTCTATAGGAATAACAATCTGTATGCCGAAAATGTTATATATTTATGTTATCACATCAACAGTTAATAATAAAAAAAACACATTCCACATGGAGAAGTCTCCTTGTTACATTCAATTCCCAGTGGAATGTTTTCATTTGGTAACACAAAATCACTATGAATCATAAATCAGTAATACTCTTCCCCCTCTTGTAAGAAAAACAGGAAGTGCTTATATAACTTATTCTTAAAAAAGATCTAGTTACAAAAAGGGCTGACAATATTTAATTCTTTCCCCCTTATCTGACACTGAGTTATATTCAGTAACAAAATATAAAATGGTCTTGTTCTTAGTATCATCATTTCTGATCTTAAAACAGACATTATCGAAAATATCATCTCTTAATGTGATAGCTACTTCATAAAAATAATTAATCATCGACCTTTCATCATACTCTCTGTTTATAAATATGTAAGTAGGTATTTTTGCTTTTCTAAGCACACATTTCTTCTCATTGCAATTTCTACAAATCCATAGAAATTCTCAATAAGGGAATGAAGAAACTAAATAGGGGTGGCAACTAGTACCTAAAAGAAAACTATATTAGCTTTATCCTTTCTATGTAAACTTGCAATAAGTTTCCTGCCATCAATCTCTTCTACAATTAAAGCTAAAAGAAAAAAAAAAACTATTATGTTAAGTAGATTAATGGAACAACCCCATTTTGGCCTCCCTTTAGTAATAAACATCAGATTGTCAATAAATGTAAAATACACAATACCTTACTTTTAATTCATACTCAAATATTCCTGTGAATAAATTCATGCACATAGGTGAAAAAAGCCCCTGTTGCTATTAGTCTGATCATTCCTCATCAGTCCCCCTTTTCCCATTTTCTGCATGGGGTTGGAGTGCCATGTCAACTATTGCCATCTCTCCCTATTCAATGTCACTCTCCTACCTTCTTCAACACTCATGCTTGACTGTCTCAGGTCTTTTCTCTTCCATCTCTTTGCTGGATGCTTCCATTTCCTCTTGCCTTCTTCCTGTGTGTCCCAAATTTTCTTCACCAGATTGTCTTCTTTGTTTCTGCACATGTGCCCAAATCACTGTAATCTGTTCGTTTGGACCTTTTCTGCAATTCGAGCTATCTTGACTTCTGCTCTTATGTTGTCATTTCTTCATCTTTCCCAAAGTGTGCTTCCTACTACCCATCTCAGGCACTTCATTTCCATCACCTCTAGCTTCCTCAACTGCTCTGCCTTTACTGCCCAGGTTTCTGTACCCTATAGTAGTACTGGTCACACCACTGTTTTGTACACTTTACCTTTCAGCGTTTTTGGCATTCTTCTGTCATACACTACACCTGACACTCTAGGCCAGTTGGCTGCAGCTCCTCTAATTCTAGTTTGACCTCCTCATTCAGACTTCCCTTCTCTTCAACCACCCCTCACAGATACTTGAAGTTATTAACCTGTAGCACTTTTTTCCCCTTCTATCTCATTTCTCGGCTTCTTCTGATTTCCTCCATTTGCTGGCATTACAGCTGCCTTATCTGTACTCAGTTTCATCCCATGTGGCTACACGTTTGCATTCCATCCTCTATCCTTTGCTGAAGTTCTTGCTCAGAGTTTGCCTTAATGTGACATCATTTGCATACAGTAACTCTGTTGATCTTTCCCCTCCGGCCTGCTTGCTAATGCAGTCCATCACCAATATGAATATCAGTGGTCTCAGAGCTGAATGCTGATACACATGCACTCCTAGTGGGAATTCCTCTGTGAGACTGAACACTGTTCATTCTTGAGTCATTGAGTCCTTGTACATAGCTTACACTAATTCTGACAATGCTTCTGGGACTTCAAATGACTGTAGGGCTACTCAAATCAATTTTTTTGGGAATGCCTAGTTGGATGCTTTCTTTATTTCCAGTTCTTCCCAAGTATCTGTCTCACTGCAAACATTGGGTCAGCTATGCTGCATCCTGATCTCAGTCCAACCTGCTCATCTACCATCTTACTTTCTAGTATTCTGCACATCTATGTATCATTCACTCTCTACAGAATTTTCATCCAATATGACAAGAGTTTGATACCTCTGTGCTGCCCACAGTTGTGAATGTCCCTTTTTTCTTGAACACTGGTACTATTGTGTTTATTTTCCAGTCATCTGAGATATGGCTTTCTCAACATACTGTTATGAGTATCCTCAGGAGCCATAGCACCCATGTCTCACCCAACATCTTTATCATATTTGCTATGACCTCAACTGAGCCTGCTGCTTTCTCTGACATCATTTTCCTTAGTCCTGTTCTTACTTCTTCTATGTTAGGGTCTTCCTTTTCTTTCATTGTAAGCTGTGTTTCAGGCAGTAGAGCTTCTTTGGGGGTTTCTTCATCCAGAAGCTGCTGGAAGTATTCCTTCCATTTGCCTGTGATGTCCTCTGGAATGATGAGAAGGTTGTTGCTGGCATCCCTTATAAAGGGTGCCCATCTTGTTAATCTTTCTGTCTTTGCCTTGCAACCTGATATAGTTTCTTTATTCCATCTACTACATCACTTTTCAGAAGCTGGTAGAGTGCTTCTGATCCCTTGTTCTTTGTTATTGCAACTCCTCTATTGGCTTCTTTGTTAATCAAACAGTATACCTTCCTAGTCTGGTCTGTCT
Organism: Protopterus annectens; assembly: GCF_019279795.1. Lineage (NCBI taxonomy): Eukaryota > Metazoa > Chordata > Ceratodontiformes > Protopteridae > Protopterus > Protopterus annectens. The sequence goes on along the minus strand of NC_056745.1, from coordinate 269,996,145 downwards.
TTCTATCTCCCACTTTTTCCTGCACTGCTTGTTTTTGATGACTTCTTGGAATTCTGCATTCTACTACCAGCTTTCCTTATGTACGTTATTCCCATATCTGGATCAGCCATATATCTGTTCTGTAGTCCTCACACATGCTGTTTAGAGGTGCTGACATTCTTTTTCAACTCTATTAATTTTCTCTTTTTCTTGAGATGCTGGAGCATTACATAATTCCTAGAACTGCTGTACTTTCTTTCCAGTCAACTTCCAGGTCTTCAGCCTGGTCTCTGTTGACTTTAGAGCCTTCACTGACAACTGTTGCAGCTTATTATAGCAACCAGTGGTTTATGCTGTGGGCTGACTGTTTTACTGGAGATTACTTTACAATAGCTGATTCTACCCCAGTGCCCTTTCCTTAGTAGGAAGAAAGGCTACCTGAGTTGCATGTTGGCCACTGTTGTATATAATTTTGTTACTGCCTCTTTTTATGTGCTATGTGTTGGCTACCATCAAGCCATTAGCCAGATAGAAGTCTAGTCCTTCTTAACTCCCATTGCCCCACCCATGTGAATCCAGGCAGTCCTCATATCCTGTTCTGTCTTTCCCGATATGTGCATTCAGACCACCTGTTATCACTACCAATTCATGTTCTCTTGCTTTATCTATTAGGTCCTGCAACTGCTGTCTGAATGCACTCTTTCCTCACTATAAAAACCTTGCTGTGGTGCATAGGTTGATATTATGAATATTGCTTTATCACTAGACTTTAGTCTGATTGCATGAGTCTTTCAGTAATTCTGATGATATCCCTCACTGTCTTCTGAAGCCTTACCCTCACCGCAATTTCCATACCATTTCTAGATTGTTCTCCTCCTGAGTAATACACTCTGGAGCCCAAGCCAAGTGGCTTTACTGTACTGCTCTTTCATCTTTTCTCCTGGATACATAGGCTGCCCAGCCTCCTCCTTACCATCATGTCATCCACTTTCAGGCTCTGTCCTGTCACTGAACATACATTGCGTGCAGCAATTCATAGTTCATGTTTGTCAGGTTGATTGGTTTCACTCAACAGAGCTATCTCTGGTAACCCAAGTTAGGCAACTGGGCAACTGGACATCAGCTAGCCAGTAGCTTATTAACCCAAGGCTGCTTGGATTTATGGTGAGTACACACTGGCCAGAAGGGGCTTATACATCCCTTCCTATGTTAGCATGGGTCACTGGCATAGGTCACTGTAGGAGGGGCTTTCAACCCACTTATCACAGGCAGATATCCATGCCCATTCGGCAACATTAATCAATACAACCAAATCACCTGGAGATATATTTTACACTGTCTAGTGGCCTATCTCTGCCATGGCACACAAGCTGTCTGTCTTGAGGATACTGCATACCACAGTAGGTGCCCATATATTTTGTATTTCTTCATTAAATACAAAATAGTTATTATTTAAACAAATTATCATTATTTCAGTAACATAATTAGTTAAAGGGCAATCTTACAAGAAACAATGTAACTAGGGTTACCAACTATCCAGAATTTTTCTGGAGAGTCCAGAATTAAAGGACACTGTCACTGACATTGAGGAACACAAGAATATGTTTGATTGCACTCAGTAATATTGTGAGTGGAGGTTAAACACACACTTCTATTCTGCATGCATTTTACTTTCACATACATGTCCAGAATTCTTGACATGAAAAGTTGGCAACCCAAGTAACATCAGAGCTATGGATATGTTTGGTATTGGTATATAAACTATTGATATCAAGGGTTATCCAATACATTTGTTTATTCCAAACAATATCATTCATTTTCATTAGAAATCAACAAATTATGTAGAAACAAACCTTTTTTTTTTGTGTAAAATAGAATTCCACAAAGAGACAAGTGGCCTGGCTCGTAGTTCACTTAAGTTCTTGTTAATTTTGAAGATAAAAACAGTTCCAATTCTCATATTTTTCATCATTAGACATTTGCTGAAACTATCTTTAGTAAAACAACAAAATCTAACACCTTTTGTAAAATTTACTTGACTATCTGGAATGCCCAAAAGACTTGTTTACCCTTGTAGGATGTAGAAGGTCTGCCATCTTCTCAAGCTAGGACAGTTCAGTCCTGTCTTCCTCTGTATCTTTCATCTCCATTCTTTATCCTCTCCCTAGAGTATTTTATCTGCTTTCTGACCAAGGGTTCACCTACTATATCCTCTTTTGTTTCCTGTGTTTCCTCTACACATCACTGACATTTGAGAAATTATTCAATTTTTCTTGTCTGTCTTCTTCCTACTCTCTCTCTCTTTTAAGTTTATGAACCCAAATTGTGGAATTGCTGGTCTTTTCCTTGGTAACAAAGAGTTGTACCCTGTCACATCTCCATTTTCTATGGAGTGGCAAGTTTTTCTCTTCTGTAGATAAGCTGCTCCTGTTGTTGGGTAGCTTTCCCTAGCACTCACTCCATAGCTCCTTGAAGCAAGGAGCAATCTTTTCTATTATGACATAATGGTTGAGACAATTGACTATCTCTACTGTATGGGACACAGTCCCAAATGGGGTCTGTATCTCTAACTGGGTAATTAGCTAGGTCCTTTGCTCATCACAAATACCAGTTATGTCTTTTAGGGATTAGGTTTTCTTCTTACAAAGATATTGGCTTCTTCACCAGGGTAATCATGCTACTGAAGTCCAAAAGTCCTTACAACTCTCAGTCATCAACTGTTACTGTACATTTGATTAATTTAGCAATAACACAATATCAGAAAGCTTTTCTCACTTACCTCAAAGAGCAAAATCACACTCCATAGCCTCTCACTTCTTTATCTCCGGTAGCCTGGATGGGCATTACCTGACTACCCTGCTAATGAAATGTAGCTATGTGGCCTTATTTCTCACACTTAAACCAAAATATAGGGGTCATTGTATCGTTCCCTTAATATTGTTTTTATCACCTAATTTAGTAGGGACTTCTTTGATTATGCTGATTGTGCTTTCATAACTTAAAACCCTTTCTACTAGGGTCACAAACTCATCAGTGTTCTAGGGGCTGGCTTGGCAAACCCAGCACTTAATTATATTGGTCAGTGATGTTTTGAATCTGTCTACATTCAAGACTGGTCTTGCAGAATCAAAGGTGGAGTACAATCTTATTGCAGAGAGTAGTTGTGGGTAATGCTGACACTACTCTCTTTTTATTTCTTGCATAAATAGTTATTTACAAATTGCTTCACTTTTACAAGCTGACTACATCAAATAAAGTTCATAACACACACATCTTTTCATCATTTGTGGTGGTAGGAGGAAAAAAAAAACAATGCTAGTCTTTCATTTATCTTCTGATAAGTTCAGATGAATAAAATGACCTGTGTGTTCTGTCTTTCTCTGTCGTAACAGAATTGTTTACCAACCAATTAATTCTCTTGGGATTAAGGTAAGCAAGTGACAGGGCTGTCTATACAATTGCTGATATAATCACAAATGAAAAAAACTCCTTTTAATAGCAACATAAAGAGATTTTAAAAAGTTCACCTTCTCTCTGTCTGTCTCTGATTTACTTTCGTAGTCAAGGTTTTACCCGCTAATCTTGCTCCAGCCAGTTGTAACAATTAACAAAAGGGCAAAAGCGTACCTATTTTCTGTCATGTCTTCTCACAACAGACTATAAAAATAAATTTATTGAGAAGAAAATAATGTCAATCTCTTTAATGATCATCTTAGTGTGCAGAAAGACAGTTGTTGAATACAATGTCAGAATAACCCTATTAATAGATCTTGGGTCAGCACTGTCACTTAGGTAGAGAATCTCAAGTGCTGACTTAGTTCAAAACAAAGTCTGCTATCACTGTAGTAGTTGGGATGCCAATGAAAGCAGAAGTTAAAACAAACTGGCCCCTTCCACTGAAGCTTGTATGAAGAAAAATACTTTTATAGACAGCTTTGGTTCTTGACTGTAACTACCAGAGTTAAACATTCAGATTTAAGAGTAGACTGCTACTCTCCTTCTTCACCACCACCATCATCATCATCAACAACCCCCTTTTCCCAATTTTTTACCTAGGATCTGGGTGTCACCTGAACTGTCTCTATGTCTCCTTAGTCAGAGGCACTCTTCTACCATTTTCAACAGTCATGATTGACTGTTGCAAATCTTCTCTCATCCAATCCATCATTCTCTTGACTAGACATCCTTGTTTTCTCTTGCCTCCTTTCTTTTCCAAATCTTCTTTTACTAATCATCTTCCACTTCCTGCAGATGTGAATAAACTGCCATAATCTGCTGATATCTGTTGTATGGTCTTCATACATGCTGTTTTGAGATGCTGCTATTCTTCACCACCAGCTATCTCTTCTCCTCTTCTTTCTACCCTAGTAGAGCTCTGAGAATTTCCTTTATCCCCTGTGATTTCACTCCAGTCAGTTTCCAGGTTTTCAGTCTTGTTTCAGTTGATCTTAGAGATTTCGTTGACCATTGCACGTAGCTGATTGTGTCCACCAGTTGTTTATGATGGGGGGGGGGCAATCATTTCATGGGGTTGGCTTTGCAATCTGTAAGTTTAACCCAATGTTCTTTCCTTACATGTAAGAAGTTTATCTGAGTTGCATGCTGACCACTCTTGTATGGAATCTTGTGACTGTCTGTCTTATCTGTTCACACACAGTGACTAGAGATCAGGATAGAACCCCTGACCTTCTGTCTGTGAAGTGAGGACCTTGACCATTATGCCACTATGTCTGCTTATCACTTGGACTGAAAATGTGGCTCCCAGCTCCTACTTTTCCAATAGCATGCCTGCCTCGTCCAAGGCATGCTCTCACTCTCTAACTCCTTTTAAACTCTTACAGAGCACTTTCAGGGCATTCTGCTTGTGTTTCCTGCACCTAACAAACTCTGCATCTATTCACATAGAAGCAACTTATATAGGCAGTTGCGCTGTCTTAACTGTCTCTGACAGGTGTAATCTTAAATGGCCAGTACCTTCCATGCTCAAACTACCCTAAAAAGTTTACTTGCCTAACGAGCATGCAAGCATTGATTTTAAGGCACTACCTACTAGACATCACCTGGTAGTGGGATCATACTATGTTACAGTAGACACACACACACACACACACACACACGCACGCACACACGCACGCACACACACACACACACACACACACACACACGCACACACGCACACACACACACACACACACACACACACACACACACACACACACACACACACGCACGCACACACACACACACACACACACACACGCACGCACGCACACACGCACACACATACACACGCACGCACGCACACACACACACACACACACACACACGCACGCACGCACACACACACACACACACACACACACACACACTTTTATTAAAATAAGTGGTAGTTGGGACTTATTTAAACAAGTGACCAACTCTTCAAAAACACATACACTGTCAATTATTAAAAACAACCATTAGTAGTATATACATTGCTAACACTCAGTTAACAATATAATAAAAACATTTAAATTAATAAACATTATTTAATTTTTTGAGTTTTAAACACAAGTTTAATGGTTATTATCTTAGTTAAACCAGGGAATGAATTTGGTGTGAATTTTCTCATATTTTAATAATTTGTATCTTTTACAGGGTAAGATGCATTGGTTCCCAGACCGTCTTTTCACCAATAGCCCTGTTTCTCAATGAAACATATGTAGAACTAAGAGCAGGGCTACCTTCCCTCCCTTAGCAAAATGTATTAAGTAACTGGACAAAGAGTATAAATGAAGGGTGTATCAGTGTCCCTGAACTAAGGCTAGAATAAATTGCAATATCAAGTAGAAGCTTTAGAAGGTAAAGGCCCCAATCAAAGCCCGGAGCTCAACAATAAAGAAGTGTGCACTTCTAGAACTCAAACCTAGACTTTCTAGATCAAGTACAACTTCCTCTATAATTAAGCTGTTGAAGTAGGTGAGAAATGGAGTAACAGTCACTCTCCCTTGTATGTGACACACAAAAACAAACCAATGAGAGTGGAAAAGGACAGAGGTACAGCAACCTTATGAGGTTTATATAACTATAGTTTGCAGCCATTGGCTGAAACAAGAATTTTTACTTACATTTGCAACATTCTTGTTGAGATTAGCCAGTGCTGAGATTGCCTGGCCAGTTACATGCACATACACATTCTGATTGAATATACATGCTGAGCCTGGTAACTGCCAACCTTCTGACTCTTATTTGATGTATTTATGGCTTACATGTCCTGCCACAGAAAGCTGATTGTTACAATTAACCCACAGGTGGGAAAAAAACATTTGTCTACCCTCCTCTTAGGCTGTACTGTACATAAACAAAACTTTTCCTTTACTTCTTTAATTTCCCCCAATCACTTTACTCTGTTGCCTCCACTCTTGAGGATACTAATATAGACACACTCTTATGTCTACTGTAAGGTAATACATAACTTTATTCTCCTTAGACAACTAGAGAAATCAGAGAGTCAGAGATTGGTGTTGATGCTGTAGAATGTTTTCTATAATCAGACATTACAGTATTCAAAATTTCTATCCCCAGCAACTCACGCTCTGCCCTCTCTCATTTCCCCCTTTTTTGTTTGGAGCTTATTGCCACGATCCAGTCTTCAACTCTCTACTCCAGTCTTTACTGGCATCCTCCTCATTTCCCTTCTTAAATTCTAGCATTTCCAGTATATCTCCCAAATGCTTTCACTCCTGACATCTCTCTTATCTCCTCATACAAGGATCTTTTATTCCTTACATATACGTACTCGCTATGCACATTTCTTTTCTTATTTCTACCTCATTCCTCTTATCTCCTCATACAAGGATCTTTTATTTCTTACATATACGTACTCACTATGCACATTTCTTTTCTTATTTCTACCCCATTCTTAACAGTCCTCTGAATCCCTGACCGCTCTCATTATCACAACATACCTCCTCCCATAACCTGAAATTCAAACACAGACTCTGCCACTCCATCTCTCCAACTCTCATATCATCCCCTCTCTACACTTCCTCCATCCAATTCCTCACGTATATCCACCAAACTCACACTCTCCTCTTCCCTTATTTTATTTATTTTATTTGCAGTTTGTTTTCCAGGATAGTCCATTGGGCTACAAGGACCCCATTTTCAATGGAGTCCTGGGGAGGAAAGCTCCGTAGAAATACCAATGCATAGTACAGAAAGAGCACAAATCTATAATATACATTTCAGTTAAATGTTAAATACATATTTTGTATAGTACAAGCCCATATTGCACAATTCAAATAGATGTTACATAATACAGAAATAAAAAAAAGATTTTCATTAGGAAAATTACATCAGGTTAATTCAGTAAGTAGTAGTGTTTTTTTTTTTTATTAGGGAATTACAATGAGGTAATTTTTTAGTCATTGGTTGAATATGTCCAAGGGATGTAAAACTTTAGGAGGTAGTGACAGGCAACAAAGTTTGGAAAGTTAGGAAGAAAGTATGGTAGAATTAGATTGGATTAGAGCAAGAGCATTTCCATTGTGAAGTAAGGCGCGAGTGCAGTGAGGTTTTAAACAAGGAGAGACTGCTGGTGGTGCAGATGGGAGAGAGTTCCAGAGGCATGTAAGAGAGAAGGACATCAACTGATTTCGAGCAGAATGTGTTGGTTTATGCAATTTAATTAGGTTTTGGGAATTGGATCTTAGGAGTCTACCTGGGTTATGCATTTCAAAGGTATTTGCTTGGGAGGGGCAAAGAGATGGGTTATGAATGAGTTTGTGTGCCTAGATGAGCTGGGTATATGTGAGGAAGTTTGGTAATTCTAGCCAACTTAGTTGGTGAAGGGAATTACAGTGGTGAGAAGAGGCTCTATGACCTGCTGAAAATTTGGATATTTTGTTATAACAAGATGAGAGTTTTGGTTTGAGGGAAGATTGTAGGCTGGTTAGGATAGATGCACCATATAAAAGGGATGGGATGAGGTATGTATTAGCTAATGTAATCCTGGTGGTGGGAGAGATAAAGTGACTGTGGTGGTAAAGCATACCTAATTTTTTATGGGGTTTTTTTTTATTTTTGCTTGTAGATGCTTATCAAATTTTAGTTGATTGTCAATGATAATTCCTAGTAATTTTGTGTCAGAGACTAGTTCTAGGGGGGAATTGTTATTGCTGGTAATTATGAAGGATTGTTTGTCTAGGGAAGAGGTTTTGGATGTATTGAATAACATACATTTTGTTTTGGTTGCATTAAGGGCTAGATGGTTGTCGAGCATCCACTGTTCAGTGGAAGAGAAGGTGGCTTGTGTTAGATTGTTAAGAGTTGCGATGGAAGGGGAGGAACAGATTATAGTAGAATCATTGGCATATTGGATGAGACTGGAGCTAGGAATGGCTTGGAAGAAATCATTTATGAATATGTTGAATAGTAGGGGTCCTAGAATGGAACCTTGGGGGATGCCTGTGGATATATTGAGGTAGCTTTTTTCCATTTATTTGCTTGTTGCCTGTTTGTGAGATAGCTTGAGAACCACTGGGTAGCGGAAGAGGGTAGGTTAAGTTTAGAGAGTTTGGTAAGAAGGAGGTTGTGGGAAATAGTGTCAAATGCCTTAGAGAGGTCAAGGAAAAGAGTGGATACAAAGTGGCCAGAGTCGTGGGTTTTGTTGATTGTTTCTAGGAAGGAGAGGAGGGCAGTGGAGGTACTATGACCTGGTCTAAAGCCATGTTGTGTGGGGGTAAGAAGCTGATTATTGATGAGGTAGGGTAAGACTTGTTGGTGTACACACTTTTCAAGTAGCTTAGAAATAGGGGATAGGATGGCGATAGGGCGAAAGTTTGGGATGTCATTATTATTGCCACCTTTATGGAGAGGAATAATAAAGGCCTTCTTCCAGAGCTGGGGGACCTGGCTTCACAATCTCTTTTTCAAGCCCACCATATATTCAAAAAGTCACAACCCCATCTCCATGCCTAAATTTCTAGAAAAGTTCATGCTAACAATTATTTCCCCGCTCCTTACAGCTAACATTGAATCTAGCCCTGGAATCCTGGTCCTTACTCTGCCTTCAACCACTACAATAGATCTAACCAAAGCTCTCTATTATGCTTCCTGAATAATATAGGATGTATCAAATGCAAATTTCAGCTACTTAATACATACATAATCTCTGATACCCATGACATCATAGCTATCATTGAATTTTGGTTCTAAACCCTGATCTATATCACATTTCTCTAGGTTACAGCTATATTTTTGACACAAAGTCAGGCAATGTAGTGGAGACAGGAGCTCTTACTGTTCAGATCTTATACTGATCCAATGCTGATCTCCCCAGACAATTGCACCTCAGACTCTTACTCAAGCTGGCTCCAAAATAAGATTGCCTCAGCCAAAAATAATCTAGTACATCTATCCCTAGCCTTCCAACTTCACCCTGACTTGCCACATTCAATTTAATTCGCCAAACTATTTTGTGTACTGTCCCTAATTTTAAGAATCTGATAATTCTGGTTGACTTCAATCTTAATTTACTTGGATTCCTCTGAAATGATGTCTCACTGCACCTTGCTGATCTTGGCCTCATCCAACTTCTACAAGAACCTATACTTTTAAACCTAAAATTAGGGAATCATTCTATATTAAAAGTTTTCATTACAAACATTCACAGCAAAATCTCTTCCATCAACATCCACCCATTAACTTGTGGCTACTACTGTATCACCTTCAGTATTAATAATTTCAGAGAAAAGTGCTAATTCCCTTTTGGCTAAAAGTCTCACAAAATATCAACGATGCAAGTGCTTCTGCCATTTCAAAAATGGCCTCTTACTAGCACTTCTTAAGACCCAAACTGTGCTGCTGAATCCTTAACCCCCACTCTATTATATATCTGGGACATAGACCTTCCTAAAGTATCTAAACTATATAAAGGTAACAAAAAAGACAACTCAGAGAAGAAGCCCAGTATAAATTGAAACTTCACCCATTCACTGCTACCAGAAAAATGCTTACTTTGCTTTATGATTTTTCCAGCAAACTACTAGTAGAAACACAGAACTCCATGTTACATCTCTGTAGCAGTCTCTCTTGCAAAGCCAAAATACTTCTGGAATGAAGGCAATGTCCTAACTGGACCTAAATCTCACATAAAAATAATTCACTCTCAAATACCATTCCATTCTCATTTGGTCATTTTGCCTCCTTAGATTTCCCAGTGAATTCAGCAATCTGCCATCTATCTCAACAACCATTAACCAACAGGAACTCACCCTTCCCTCTCATTCCTTTATCCATGTTTCTTTTTCAGACTAATTCACTCCAAATACTTTGAACCTTTCCTCATCCAAATTCCTACCGATACTCCAAAGGGTCTGCTAACATACTCCCAATTTCATCTATCAGTTTAAAGATTACATCACAGTTCCTTTTCCCATACCTCCAGCCTTTGCCTCATTTAACATACTATGTCCTCTGCATGGGAAACAGCTGTAATAAAACCCCAAAGTAAACATCCCGGTCTAGCTAACACTTACCAATATCTCCTAATCTCACTTCTACCAACATTAGAGAAGATTCCTGACAACATCATTTGCATTTGACTCTCTAATTACATCAAACAATGCAATCTTCTTTCCTTTAAATAACACAACTTATGGTCCGGCCAGACCAGAATTACTGTATTCTGGTCACTAAGTGATGACATTTTAATTAACATGGATAAATGTAATTTTACTGTAGCCATTTTCATTGACCTTCTAAGGCCTTTAACATAGTAGATCATGCTGTTCTAGTAAGTCATGTGATTTGCATAAGTGTAAGTGTTGATGCATCCCTCTGGTTTCAAGAATTCATTTCAGTCATAATTTTAGAGTCAAGATGGGATGTTCCTCCTCCCCAGAACCCCTTAATTAAACATACCCTGATCTTAGCTTCCCTTCTCTTTTCAGTTTTCATAAACAAACTTCCCAGTGACCACTGCTCCTATTTCTGACTTTCTATTTTGATAAGATGGTGTATTTTAGATCAGGCCCATTCCCCTCCTACATTCAAGTCCACCTTCAAGAAAATTAACTATATTAACAATAAAAAACATTTCCTAAATACTTACAAAACCAAAGTCATGCTAAGATGGCCTACTTCAGATCAGGCCCACTCCCCTCCTACATTCAATTCCACCTTCAAAAAAATTAACTATATTAACAACAAATAATATTTCCTAAATACTTCCAAAACCAAAGCCATGCTCTTTAGAACTCAACAGAAATGTTTGTTTTCACAAGCTGCTGGGAAATTGTGGTCCTTAACAATAAACATTTTGAGAGTATTTTTTTCCTATACCTTTGCATCTGGTTATACTAGTCCTTCAACTTTCCACTGCACATAACAGAAATTAGGCAAATAATTAACTAACTAATTTTCTGGGTTAAGGCAATTTCTAATTTCCTCTCCTCGACAGCAAGAGCAGTTGTATGGAAAGGATGACTATTAGCAAGAGTATAGTACAGTTTACATCTAACTGCATTTGCCTCAAAGAAAAACACTAAAGCAATACAGAACTTCAACAAAACAATATATACTGTTTTATAACCCTCTGTCCACAAAGCAAAAATTATTGCCTTAAAATCCAAAAAGATAAATGGGTACCCATTAAACAAAGGGCAGCTATTTTACTTGGCTCATGCATGCTTAAGTTTCTGCTTTTAGCAAGCTTCCCTTGGCTGTAAACCTTATACAGAAGATCCATTCGTATAACTTGAAAAGTCAATCATACCCAGTGCTGCTCATCCATCTCTAACCAATGTAACAAGATGGCTGGGGTTTTGTTCAGATGCTTTAATGCATACAAACACATCAGGATGGATAGCAGCATCGTTACATATGAACAAACTAGTACATACATACATGCTTACATCTCAGCAGCTTACTACAAAATGGCAGTCAGACTTGCACGTGCTTAATATTTATACACTTGTGCAAGCCCTTGGCTAGCTTCTTAAAGGTATATACACACATATTGATCTATACCCATGATCAACTCTGCATACTTCCTGAACTAACCTTCACTGTGCAAAAAATAGCTTTTCTACTTAAGACCAAAACCATGTAAGTCCCTGCCCCTGAATGTCCAATATCTTACTACATATTCTAAACGCTGCTCTCACTCCACATCTACACAATGAAGCCCATTGCCATTGTCAAAGTTTACGGCACGTAACATAGTACCTGAGGGGTCAATGCATTGCCATAATTAAGCCACATATGCCACATGTATAAATTACATATTTTATGCATTAATTCTGCTCTTCTTTCTACATCTTCTCACTCCCCCACTTTTAATATTTTTCCTCCAATTCTTGTTCACTTTATTAACTGCATCCTTCATGATTCGTCTCTTTCTGTACTATCTTCACATGTAAGTACCATTCCCAATAATCCATTTACAAATATGTTTATGCTTTTTGTACACATTTTTTATTCTTTTACCAGTGTTGGTAGCCTTGTTGGTATTTTGTACTGTTAAAGCCTTTGTCCTTAATTGTTTGCATTTATTCTCTGTTTTTACATCTGGAATTTGCACCAGGCTGAGCTTGAAAATGGTCCATATGGATCCTTGCTTTACCCTGGAAAATAAATTCAAATAAATAAATTAATAAATAAATAACTCCAACTACATATTTGTTTTGAGTGCAGTTATCTTTTTTTTTTTTTTTTTTTTAGCTATTCGAATTTTAAGTGGGCTGGTCCACAGACCATTTCTACCTATAACCCAAGCTCACTCTTGAGCACATATAGAGCTAAGTACAGGAACAACTTCTTTTAATCAGCACCAAACAACATGTTATATATGTATATATACCTCTCAACTGTACAGATTTTCACAGAATGTCGAGATTTTTGCCTCATATTTTTTGTCCGTTTTTCATAAAACTGTTTTTTTTCTTGCAGATTAGTGACAAATCATTAAAGAATAAAGTTAGAAAACAGTGACAGACATTTGAGTTTCAGACTTCCTACCCTTCAGAAAATGCATGCTAATGCAAAACCTGTTATTCTATCAACATTCTAAGTTTGTAAGAGCAATATTTAAAAATTGTCCCTATTTTGGGCCTCTGTCTCACTTTGTCCAGATTTCTTGCTCTAAGAACTTGAGAGGTATGTATGTGTATCCAGTCTAATTTTCTATGCATTTTAATGCTGATGATTTTATTATACATGTTTACTAAGTATGGACTTATCTGTTGATCTAGCATCTTGATTTTTCACCTGTCATTAGATGTCTTTATGGCATTTCATCTGCCACCATGACAGTTCATTCCACACATGGCAACATTGCTCTGTTATCCAGAAATGTCTGGGTGATGGGTTATCTCCTTACAAGGCTCCAATCACAGATCCATGAGAAAGAAAAAAATACTACCATCAGCATGTAAGCAGTGTTTGAAGAGTTAGGCTAGGTAAACAAATCTTAGTCTTTAGATTACTCACTTAGGTACTTACTCACCTGGTATGTTCATGTTTATGGATGGAGGGTCTTTGTGGGAACATTAAAAAATAGTATGATAAGGTAAATAACAGAACAGATTCATAACTCCTGTATGCTGTAAAGATGCAATAATCAAAATGACACCTACAGCAGTGTGTAACAGACAAATCCCCAAATATTTCATAGCATGTGTCACTTGGTACATTGTTGGTGATCTGTTTTCACTAAGGGCAGATGCCTGTGTTGTATTCAGATTGACTGCTATATAGTTAGGCACTATGCATGCCATCAGTTGTCCTTATGCACACTATCATAGCAAAGGCATTGCCAAGCTCATTGATATGCTTAGCATGTGATGGTTATTTATCAGTGCTGATCATGGTGGTTTATGCTGCAGAGAATTTTGCTCTTACTGTGAGTGTATTTTTTGTAAATGCACTGCCAGCTTATGATGTAAGCTTCAGCGTTCCCCTGCCTTATTGCTACTACTGACACAATGTGCTATTTTTTGCCTGACCTTATATAATTCACATTATTTGCTCCCACTGTGAGTCACAGATATGTGGTGCTACCATGTCTTGCTCATGGTACATTTCGGTACAGTATATTTTCTGTTAAAGTTTTATGCAGCTTCATAATGTTGCTGTAATGTTCTTTATTTACACTATTGGCATGTTATTCATACCTCTCAGCTGTCCAGATTTTCACAGAATGTCCACATTTTTGCATCATATTTTTGGTCTTTTCCTTGTAAAATTTGTGATTTTCTAGCAAATCACTGGGATGATCTCAGGAATGAAGTCACTAAATAATGACATACAATTCTGTTTCAGACTTCATATCCTTCAGAAAAATGCATGCTAAGACAAATCCTATTTTTCAAGCAACTTTCTAAGTTTATATGAGCAATATTTAAAATCTGTCCCTATTTTGGGCCTTTCTCCCCCCATTCTGTTAAGGTTTGTCCAGATTTTTTGCTCTAAGAGATCGAGATGTATATGTAATGCGTGTTTCTAAACTGAGGCCACATGACTTGCTTTATGCACTGTTATCCATTCAATATCATATTGTTCTACATTTCTTCCTGTCCATTGCTTTAGTGGGATGGCTCATCTTTTACAGACATGGGTGTCTGTCTGTCTGTTGCAAAGTTATTATTTTATGTAGTTCTCATGCCTTGGTATTTTCCTTGCCACACTGCTAAGGGATACATTTTGTTTCTTGGCATGGTCATGGGATACTGGGCTAGTTCTGTGTTTTTATACTCAGTAGTTTTCAACATGCTTCTGTATTAGTTCCTGATTTTTAATTTGAATGTGCCACTGCAGCTGTTTCTCACATTGATATCGCTAGTGTTACATAGCATATGCCTTGTGGTTACACATATGACCTTGGGATACATCATTGTTTATCCTTGCTGGGGTTCTTTCACTATGTCTTTTAGCCTTAATACTATGGGCATGTCATGATGAAGAAGGTGAGACAGATGTCACTGAAGAGTAGAATAATGTACTCATGCATAATCTGAACACCCATGATCCCCCATTGCTTGGATATTATGACACATGTAGGTTGTCATTAGCCATAAAAGCTGATATGAATACAGTGGATGGTGAAAGGGGCACAGTACAAAAGTGCTTCATAAGACTCACTAATAACGTTGAGAATCATGCCGAAGGTCATGGCAGATAAAACTAGCAACCCTTCAGATGGATGAAAGCACTATTTCCCTGCACTCACCTCAAATAACTAGCTCCCTCTCTCTTCAGAAGTGACTGGGAATTACATCCCCTTCTCTGATACGGGACCTAGATTTTGGCGCCTCAGAAAGGTTCAGAATGACCTTGCAGGTAGTCTGCTCAGGTCAATTGTATGGTGCATGTACAAAACATGTATTTCAGCCTTTATGGACCTCAAAATGCACATACTTGTATTCCCCACAGACCAAGTGCAACACCAATAAGAGGTAACAAGTGCTGAATTCCAAAGGTTAGGTGGGCTGCCACAGTGGTGGGTACCATTTCATGGAACACCCTCTGACTATCATCATTGTGTCATGGTGCTTACTCTGCACAGATCTAAGCAAAAAATGCGTGGGTGGGGGAGAAACACAAACATCTGCTGCTGCTGCTCTCTCCCAGATGGCATCATCTCTGCAGAGTAGGAACGTTTCCGTACCTTTTGAAGTATCATTCAGAGTTTATTTGGTTTTCTGCATGTTAATTGTTTCCTTTTAGCTGCAGATGTAACTGGTAAGACATTATTGCTAGCTCAGCCTAGTGTCGGCATGTTTCACTGCTACGGCATGTTTACTAACATATCTTTACAGTTACCGACTTGAAATGTTTATGTGTCTTTTAACATAGGTGCATCTGATTATCTTGAAAATGCTGTGAATGTGTGCTAGGTGTGTTTTGCATCATAATTTTATGTGTATACAGCCTTAGAATAGACTGATTTTTATAAATTGTGACATGCAGCTCATCTAAAGCTTTGCCAGTTGCACTATAAGCATCAAATATGTTAGACCTTATTTCTTGTACCTGTGTCTTATCTATGCAGCTTGCTGACATGCTATCAGAAAAGGGATGTGGGATCTGCTAGAACTGAAGAACTATATCTGCAAAAGAGAAGGAATGTATGTCCTGCCATTAGTGTCTATGTTTGGGTCTTCCGTGGTGGTACAGCAGTAGCGTTGTTACCTCACAGCAAGAGGTTCTCCCGTTCGATTCTCGGCTGGACTTGGGAGTGCCTTCTGTGTGGAGTCTGCATGTCCTCCCCATGGTTGGGTAGCATTCGAAAGACAAGCGTGCATAAATGGGCGTGCTTCGTTGAAGGTTGGGCATCGAGCTGGCACCTCAGTGTTTCGTAAAAATCTACTGCCAATCATTAGCGGACCGGAGTTCTGCTGTGGTGACCCCTTACTGGGAAAAGGCCGAAAGACAAACAACAACAACAGTGTCTATGTTTGGAACTGCCAATCTATAATGCACAATGGAAATATGGTTGAACTGCATTCTCATAAATCTTTTACTAGAAATTTGACAGGAAACTGGAAGCTTTGGATCCAGAAATGTGATTTATTTCCCAGAGCAATAGGACTGTCTGATACGTCTAAGGATGTGCAGACTTTGAATTTCTGAATATTGTAGGTGATGCAGCCATAAAATATTTAACTCTTATTTTTCTTGATGAACACAAATACCAAATGGCAGTGCCTAGTGGAAAATTTTGTAATTGTTTGCCAAGGTAGAGTGAAAAGGGTAGACAACATTATGGGAGGAATCAGATCTGTGAGGACATGCAACTAATGAAGTGTGTAATAGCCATGTCAAACCACATAGTAGATATTATACACCTGCCAACAACATTGCACACTGGCAAGGAGTGCATGCAAAGCACACTGTTGGGAGAAATGATACTCCAAGCATATTTGATGTAACAAGAGTTCTACCTTATATGTGCAACATTAAAGTAAAAGATGCTGTCAAACATGTATTCATACTCTGCTATGAATACCCAACCTGATGAATAAACAACCATATAAAGAATTAGATAGGATTGTGAATCTTAAGGTGATACTAGCAAATGAAGGAGTGTCTAAATTAGTTATCCACATGAATTCTGAAAAAAAGGAGAAAGAGATCCCTTCAATTCTATATGAATCCAAAAAGCATAAATGAAAACATATGCTGGACTATATGGAGTAATGCCAATTATCAAAATGGATGAAATCCTTGGTGAGATGAAAGGGGGTGTTGATGTCTAATAAACTGGATGCATCTCACGTTTTTTAGCAGTGCAGATGTATGACAAAAGTGAAAAACTCTTTACCTTTAAAATACCATTAAGATGTTATGGTTACTGGAGGCCCCAGTGAGGAATTTCTTCTTTCATAGTGCCAAGGAAGCTATTTTGCATGCCTGGAAAGTGTGAAAGTAGTTATTAATCTAAACAAAAGCTAAAGCAGAATTGGGCAAGACACTTCACAAATCTCTTCTGAAAGTGCAAGAATCATGTCAGACTAATTATTAACAGGTTCTATCTCCTTTCTATCTCCTGAATACTCCTCAGTTCCTCCTGAACCCAACTTTCTGGCATCACAGTTTTACTTCTGAAGATTATTTCAGAGGTCTAAATGGTTGTTGGCGGCTATCTATCCTATTATTTACTTTATGGTAGCCAGATCTATCTTAGCTATACTGTAATGTTTACATTATTTATGCAAGCACTTATAATTTAATTAAATGGTGTTCTACTTTTTTCTTGCCGTTCTCTTCTGTCTTTCCTCATTTTTGTCACAGTCATACTGTCAGTCTGATCTTAAGCTGCAAAAGAACCACTATTACTCAACAACTTACATACAACATAGAGGTCAATCTCAGAAAGAGGTCAATCTCAGAAAACAAAACAAAAGAAGATGAAATGACCTTCCTCCAATGTATGTTGCCTGTGTCAGTAATGTTTGTACTCTAATCTTAAAGCATTCACTAAGTGCCTGCATGCTATAACTGATTATGCTATAAACTATGGTGAAACTGCTATCCATTCTACTAAAGAAACTGAATTCCTAGGTTTCCCTAGTAAGCTCTGTAAAATATATGTGACATTAAAGCCTCCCTGGTGGATCCCATATTAAACTTTAACTTTAAACTATGACCCTGCCATCTAAATATTTGCCCTCAAACACTCTGGTTCCTCCAACCTTTACAATCATTTTTGTTCTATCTAGTTTAAGTGTCCTTTTTTGAACTTTTAGAGTGTCTAGAAACCTACAGTTATTTCTTGCAGCATACATCTTATCACTATAATAAGACACTTACCTTCTGCTTTACTCACTATAGCTGATTGTCTTTCTTGTTGCTTTGCACCACTTGGCCGGGAAAACTCTGCTCCATTCACCCTCACCATGTTGAGGCTCACTTTGCTTCAGTATCCTGGGTCTATATCATGACATTGAAATGGCATAACGCTGAACACCTATTCATCGACACATATACGTCAAATCCCAGTTAACCGAACAGCCAGATCACAGATTTTTTTTCCTAGGGGAAAAAAAAGGTTGACTGTCCCTGTGGATTTGTCCTTTTCCCCACTGTAGTGCAATCTTGGAGTTAGTATATTTAGTTAGGGGGGTGTGGGGGCGCAGCCCCCCACATTGGGGGGAGTGGGGATGAAGCCCCCCCACTTTGTAATGTTTGTACTGGTGTGTTGTGTTCAGTGGCCTACTGCTTTCTTTCCCTGGGAAGGTAATCGGTGATCTGGCCATTCAGTTATCTGGGAGTTCGACATATATTTGTCAATGAAAAGGTGTTTGGCGTTATCTGGTTTTGAGGTCGTGATGTATACCCTCAGTATCCTACCTCCAAATTCTACTCACTTCCCCTACTCTCCAGTTATACTCACACAGCTCCTCCCCCACCTCATTCATCTAGTCATATGTCACCTAATTCATCCTATCAGCACCTGGCTCTTACCAGTCCACTGCCCTAAATATCCACTCCCACACTACATCAATTACCATCTCCCCACCTTATCTTTCACTCTCTCTTACCTTCTTTATAACATGCAGAACAGCAAGCAATAACATAACTTGGGCACAGCTCTTTCTCTGTCTTCCCTTTATAACAACCCCTCTGTTTTTTTACACACGCATTTCACACATCTCTGTTAAAAGGTACCCTGTTACCTGTTTGTAATACACCCCTAAAATACTCTCTCTATAAGACTATTACTCTTAAAACCTAACTTATTTTCTACTTCACCCTTCCAAACGTTTTTATTTAAATTTCTATCTCCTTCACCACCTTCTCTTCAATTAACAATACTGCTAAAGCCCTCACTGCTGCTTTGCATGCTCAGTTCACTTGCCCATAAGACAACCTACCATGCTACTCTCTTACCCAATAGCACCTGTCACAAACTCACTTATACATCAACGCAATTCCTCTTTACTCATGCCTAATATATCTGTTTGTCTTTACCATTCAACATACTCTGATCATTTCCATTACAGATATATCAAAATACAGGCTCTGCCTCAAATGGTTAGAACAAAACCTAAGTACAAATTCAAATCGGTCCACTCCTCTAACTATCCCACTTACATACTGAATTTAGTTGTGGCATTCACCTTATCCACAGCCCCACAAATAAGTTACCCACTGCAGACCATTTCTTTGCATTCACTCTACCCAGCACACTTTTCCCACTTCCTCAGAATTCAAGCTTAACACTTCTTAACTGAAATACTTAGTGTATCTGTAACAAAATTCAAAACATCCATGCATGCATGTCATTTTACTCTTCATGTAGTCTAGCTGTTACTGAGACCTTTTAAAAAACAGAAATAACTGACAATGAAGTTATTCCTCCAGGTTTTAACACATTTAGAACAGACAGAAAGGGCATATGGTGTAGCCAACATCTATAAAACCACTTTAAATATGTACTCAACCCACATAAGTATCACTACATAAACAACACTGAACTCTTACAGGAGACTGAGAGCAGGTGAGTTGCATGTTAAACTGAGGGGTTATGTCCAAGTGTGTGCACCCCAGGAAATGTATGTACAATAAGGGGGTCTCTGAGTCTCTGAGTAGGTAAGTGACGTGCACAGCTAGAGCTATAGTTTGGGTTAGATAATAATCTTGAACTCTGGCTAAAACAAGTTTGCTAGCAAGATTCTTTACCTTAAACTATCAGGTGATTTATTCTTGACTGTAGTCATAAAGTTGCAAGGTATAGTGACACTGTCAATATAGCTGTACTAATGATAATTACTATATGTACCCATGCCTCGTTTCAGACTAACTCCAGCTTGGCTAAATATTTCTATAGCTACTGTGCTTCATTGCTAATGTTGTCTCGCAACAGTGCCTGACAGTGAACTTTGACCTCACCTGTGGCGTGAGTAAGGAGCCGATTAGTTTTACATCTTTCTGCTGTACTTGCTTACATACTAAGTGCTTTGTTTGGGTGAGTGAAGCAGTGAAAAATGAGTCACAACTTTAACCCAGTCACTAAGAAAACATACCATAGGGTAGGATGCAAGAACGCTAGAGGAGATCAGGTAAGGCAATGACACCTATGGGTTCACCTTTAGGAAGCAAAGAGCAGGTGCTGTATTTATTGTTGGCTCTGTTTTATAGCTGACTTGCCCTTCAGATACTAGCATTTGCATCACTCTAGAGCTTTAGCGACAATGGAACGGAGCACTATAGAACTGAATTGTCCAACTACAGTTTTATGGTTGTTGTAGTTCTTGTGTAATGACAAACATCTACAACTATTGGACACTAATCTAGTGACTGTTACGTATAAAGAAATTACCCATTACCATCTTCTGATGCCTTTCAAATGGGAATAGAAAAGTTATTCGTTATTCTCTGTCAATCAGTATATTTGTCTGTCATTTTTTGTTCTGTTTGAAAATATGAAAGGTGATGATGTCTCACGATTGGTAGTTATAGACGCAGGGTTTGTTGAGGCATAACTTACTAAAGCCTTTCTCAAATAACCTTTTCTGCAATGACATTTATTCTTAAGATACTATAGAACTATATATATATATATATATATATATATATATATATATATGTGTGTGTGTGTGTGTGTGTGTGTGTGTGTGTGTGTGTGTGTGTGTGTGTGTGTGTATGCACATGTGCATGCATATTTAATGCTTAAGCTTGGAAATGGTCCTATTTTAGTTATCAAAAACAGCCTAAAACCAGCAACACAGTTTGCAGACCAAGGCACTATGTAGCTGTATATCAATTCAAAAGAGCAGAACATCAGTGAGATCACAGCACTCTGCATGCAGCTTTTGAAGCAAGCTGAAGATATAGCAAACTGATTTACATTTGGTGCTTTTGTGAACTGGATTTCATTTTAAACTGTATTCATTCATTATTTTTGTAACATTACTTTCACCATTATATCCCTTTATTATGTGTAAAAAATTAATATTTCATGTATATTTGTGTGTGTGTGTGTGTGTGTGTGTGTGTGTGTGTGTGTGTGTGTGTGTGTGTGTGTGTGTGTGTGTGTGTGTGTGAAAGAGAGATGCTTTGTGGGTACAATAGGAAATGATTTATAAGTCAACAACCTTTTCTTACCATCTCTTGTTTGAGTGACTTGTAGGGCTCCAGACTTTTTTTTTTACATGGACAGAATAAGGCTGACTACAGAAAAGGTCAACATTCCCTTTCCTTGGGGTTCAGTTGCAAAAATGATGTAAAACTGAGTAGAAAAGCAGGTCTGAATGGGGGAGGGGACACAGACTGTGTTGGGGCTTGGTCAGGGTTTTCGCTTTGTGTTGGACCCAGCTCCAAATGAATTAAATAACAGGCTTAAGCACCATTGAGGGAAAGCTGAATGCAAATCAAAGATAAGTAGAAGTTTTCTTTCCTAAAAGGGGTGATTTTTTTCTATTTCCATATCTGCCCAGGCAAGGTCTGCATGTTAAACATGATTTAGACGGCATTATTCTGAGGCTCTTTTCATTGGGTTTCTACTGTGATTGCCTATCTTGGCCTATGATTAATGAGCAGCAGTACAATTTGGAAGCTGTAATGACTCGACAATCCACACACAAACTATATAGCCACATTCCATTTGCAGATTTGCCAGGCTGTTACCAAGGGGCCCACGACTAGCGGGATTGTTCCAGAGATATCTAAGCATTTCTGCAAACTCCTTTCTGCTGTTATCTTGCTGAGAAGAGCGAGGGGTAGTGAGGCTCATTTACAAAATGCAAAGCACAGATATAACTGGTCCTTTTTTATCTGAACTTGCATAAAAAAAAAGTCCAAGGAAAGAGCACAGTAAGCGGCCTTGCAGTGATTATTCTAAACAAAATACTTTCTTTGTTTTCAACATTTGGGATCTGATTAATTTTGTCCTGATGCTGAATAATGCAACTTGACAAGAAGAAAAAAAAACTGATCTTAAGTGTTATCTTTGCAGCAGTCTTACAATTTCAGCCACAAAAAGAGAACTCAGTTATATTCATAATTGTTCATAGCTGGCTTTCTTCTAGCATGTCTCTAAATTTAATTTAAGGCTGAAGGAAACTGATCGAAGACGTCTTGCTTCTGGTTCTGCATATGCATGGTAAATTAACTTTCTAATGACCTATTATTCAGATAATAGGGTAAAGTGCTTGTAAGTTAGCATCTGAAAGGTGAATTTAGGAAAGTTTATCAACAAAAGAAGGGTGCACATGCTTGATGCATTCTGATTACAGAAAAAAAAGGATGAGAAG